>NC_134690.1:253543852-253568852 GCF_050947455.1 Rhinoderma darwinii | reverse complement strand
GGACATACGGGGGCGGTCACTGCCTCCCCGTCGTTTAAAGCTTTCTCTCGCGCCTCGGGCTCCGGCGACACCAGCGCACTCTCGGACGCCTTTTAGAGTGATAGAAGCAGCACTGAGCAAACGCACCTCGCGGGAGCGAGAGGTACCGGCGCCCGCCTTAGCAGGACCGCCGGGCTTTTTGGGACACCGGCCGTAGGTGGCCGGGGGCGAAACAGACCCGGACGGTGTGGGAGGAAGACGCGCTCGCCGTAACCGACAGGGCTCCAAAGCACTGCCGAGCGAGTGGTCCCTCCGCCGCCGGGTCGCGGGGAGCCAGATCGATCTGAGGAGTCTTGGACAAATTCCAAAGACTCAAACGGCGCGGGAGCACGTGCTCCTCTCACAGCTTAACGACAGGTGGACGAGGCCGACGAGGACTTCCAGGAGACACCATGAGAGGGCCGGTGCCTATCGCTCACACCCTGGAAGTCACTCTCGGCCACGAACGGTTAGGACTTCCCGCTAGGAAGAACCGTAGGGACTTGGAACACGAAACCAAAATGCCCTCTCACAGGATTTCAGGTGAAGGAGATATTCGCACCCCTAAAAGTGTCACCACCTCAAATACACCGGGGTAAGGTACCAACTTACCCGGGCTCCTGGAACTGCTGCCCGGCTGAAGCCCAAAATAAAAACCTCATAGGGTTTTTCCTCCAAAACGTCAATGAAGACAGACCTGCCAGCGAGGCCGACGGGGACTTCCAGGAGGCCGGCATGACGTGCCACTACATACCGGTCACACCATGGAAGTCCTTCTCGGGTTGGACCAGGTGCAGCTCCCGCTAGAACGTGCAGCACGTCCTCCTTCACGGTACTCTCGATTGGAGTCGCCAACGTGGCCGAGCTCCTACAACTGCTGGTCGGCCTGGGACTCCAGAAAGAATGTACCAAAGTTCTTTCGTGGAAGTTCAGGTGCAGCGGACCGACCAGCCAATGAGGCCAACGGGGACTTCCAGGAGACACCATGAGAGGGCCGGTGCCTATCGCTCACACCCTGGAAGTCACTCTCGGCCACGAACGGTTAGGACTTCCCGCTAGGAAGAACCGTTGGGACTTGGAACTCAAAACCTAAATGCCCTCTCACAGGATTTCAGGTGAAGGAGATATTCGCACCCCTAAAAGTGTCACCACCTCAAATACACCGGGGTAAGGTGCCAACTTACCCGGGCTCCTGGAACTGCTGCCCGGCTGAAGCCCAAAATAATAACCTCATAGGGTTTTTCCTCCAAAACGTCAATGAAGACAGACCTGCAAGCTAGGCCGACGGGGACTTCCAGGAGGCCGGCATGGCGTGCCACTACATACCGGCCACACCATGGAAGTCATTCTCGGGTTGGACCAGGTGCAGCTCCCGCTAGAACGTGCAGCACGTCCTCCTTCACGGTACTCTCGATTGGAGTCGCCAACGTGGCCGAGCTCCTACAACTGCTGGTCGGCCTGGGACTCCAGAAAGAATGTACCAAAGTTCTTTCGTGGAAGTTCAGGTGCAGCGGACCGACCAGCCAATGAGGCCAACGGGGACTTCCAGGAGACACCATGAGAGGGCCGGTGCCTATCGCTCACACCCTGGAAGTCACTCTCGGCCACGAACGGTTAGGACTTCCCGCTAGGAAGAACCGTTGGGACTTGGAACTCAAAACCTAAATGCCCTCTCACAGGATTTCAGGTGAAGGAGATATTCGCACCCCTAAAAGTGTCACCACCTCAAATACACCGGGGTAAGGTGCCAACTTACCCGGGCTCCTGGAACTGCTGCCCGGCTGAAGCCCAAAATAATAACCTCATAGGGTTTTTCCTCCAAAACGTCAATGAAGACAGACCTGCGAGCTAGGCCGACGGGGACTTCCAGGAGGCCGGCATGGCGTGCCACTACATACCGGCCACACCATGGAAGTCATTCTCGGGTTGGACCAGGTGCAGCTCCCGCTAGAACGTGCAGCACGTCCTCCTTCACGGTACTCTCGATTGGAGTCGCCAACGTGGCCGAGCTCCTACAACTGCTGGTCGGCCTGGGACTCCAGAAAGAATGCACCAAAGTTCTTTCGTGGAAGTTCAGGTGCAGCGGACCGACCAGCCAACGAGGCCGACGGGGACTTCCAGGAGGCCGGCATGACGTGCCACTACATACCAGTCACACCATGGAAGTCCTTCTCGGCCACGAAGGGTTAGGACTTCCCGCTAGGAAGAACCGTTGGGACTTGGAACGCGGAGCAGAAATGCCCTCTCACAGGTTTTCAGGTGAAGGAGATATTCGCTCCCCTAAAAGTGTCACCACCTCAAATACACCGGGGTAAGGTGCCAACTTACCCGGGCTCCTGGAACTGCTGCCCGGCTGAAGCCCAAAATAAAAACCTCATAGGGTTTTTCCTCCAAAACGTCAATGAAGACAGACCTGCGAGCTAGGCCGACGGGGACTTCCAGGAGGCCGGCATGGCGTGCCACTACATACCGGCCACACCATGGAAGTCATTCTCGGGTTGGACCAGGTGCAGCTCCCGCTAGAACGTGCAGCACGTCCTCCTTCACGGTACTCTCGATTGGAGTCGCCAACGTGGCCGAGCTCCTACAACTGCTGGTCGGCCTGGGACTCCAGAAAGAATGCACCAAAGTTCTTTCGTGGAAGTTCAGGTGCAGCGGACCGACCAGCCAACGAGGCCGACGGGGACTTCCAGGAGACACCATGAGAGGGCCGGTGCCTATCGCTCACACCCTGGAAGTCACTCTCGGCCACGAACGGTTAGGACTTCCCGCTAGGAAGAACCGTTGGGACTTGGAACTCAAAACCTAAATGCCCTCTCACAGGATTTCAGGTGAAGGAGATATTCACACCCCTAAAAGTGTCACCACCTCAAATACACCGGGGTAAGGTGCCAAAGTACCCGGGCTCCTGGAACTGCTGCCCGGCTGAGGCCCAAAATAAAAACCTCATAGGGTTTTTCCTCCAAAACGTCAATGAAGACAGACCTGCCAGCGAGGCCGACGGGGACTTCCAGGGGGCCGGCATGACGTGCCACTACATACCGGTCACACCATGGAAGTCATTCTCGGGTTGGACCAGGTGCAGCTCCCGCTAGAACGTGCAGCACGTCCTCCTTCAAGGTGTTCGGTTGGAGTCGCCAAGGTGGCCGAGCTCCTGCAACTGCTGGTCGGCCTGGGACTCCAGAAAGAATGCATCAAAGTTCTTTCGTGGAAGTTCAGGTGCAGCGGACCGACCAGCGAGCAAGGCCGACGGGAACTTCCAGGAGGCCAGCATGACGTGCCACTACATACCGGTCACACCATGGAAGTCCTTCTCGGGTTGGACCAGGTGCAGCTCCCGCAAGAACGTGCAGCACGTCCTCCTTCATGGTACTCGGTTGGAGTCACAGAGCTGGCCGAGCTCCTGCAACTGCTGGTCGGCCTGGGACTCCAGAAAGAATGCACCAAAGTTCTTTCATGGAAGTTAAGGTGCAGCGGACCGACCAGCGAACGAGGCCGACGGGGACTTCCAGGAGGCACCGTGAGAGGGCGGGCCGGTACCTATTGCTCAAACCCTGGAAGTCACTCTCGGCCAGGAACGGTTAGGACTTCCCGCTAGGAAGAACCGTTCGGACTTGGAACTCAAAACCTAGATGCCCTCTCACAGGATTTCAGGTGAAGGAGATATTCACACCCCTAAAAGTGTCACCACCTCAAATACACCGGGGTAAGGTGCCAAAGTACCCGGGCTCATGGAACTGCTGCCCGGCTGAGGCCCAAAATAAAAACCTCATAGGGTTTTTTCTCCAAAACGTCAATGAAGACAGACCTGCGAGCGAGGCCGACGGGGACTTCCAGGAGGACGGCAGGAGGTGCCACTACCTACCGGTCACACCATGGAAGTCCTTCTCGGCTTGGAACGGGAGCAGCTCCCGTTTGTACTTCCTCGTTCACGGCTTTCGGTAGGAGTTGCCGAGGTGGCCGAGCTCCTGCAACTGCAGGTCGGCTTGGGACTTCAGAAAATACCATAAAAAAAAAAGTGTTTTTTATTATGAAGGTAAAACACACAGCGGGACCGAGCCGTGAGCCAGGCCGACGGGGACTTCCAGGAGGACGGCAGGAGGTGCCACTACCTACCGGTCACACCATGGAAGTCCTTCTCGGCTTGGAACGGGAGCAGCTCCCGTTTGTACTTCCTCGTTCACGGCTTTCGGTAGGAGTTGCCGAGGTGGCCGAGCTCCTGCAACTGCAGGTCGGCTTGGGACTTCAGAAAATACCATAAAAAAAAAAGTGTTTTTTATTATGAAGGTAAAACACACAGCGGGACCGAGCCGTGAGCCAGGCCGACGGGGACTTCCAGGAGGACGGCAGGAGGTGCCACTACCTACCGGTCACACCATGGAAGTCCTTCTCGGCTTGGAACGGGAGCAGCTCCCGTTTGTACTTCCTCGTTCACGGCTTTCGGTAGGAGTTGCCGAGGTGGCCTTGCTCGTGCAACTGCAGGTGGGCTTGGGGCTTCAGGAAATAACATAAAAAAAAAATTAATTTTTTATTAAGAAGGTAAAAAAACACCGGACCCGACCAGCGAGCGAGGCCGACGGGGACATCCAGGGCAGCGGCGTGAGAGGGCGGCTTGGTGCCGCTATCGCCGTGGAAGCAGCATTCGGCCTAAGCAGGGAACGCCTCCCGCCCTCCTCTCGTCCTGGAAGTGTTGGACTTGGGAGGCGGAGCAAGTTCTCCCTCTCACAGTATTTCAGGCGTAGGAGATATTCACACCCCTAAAAGTGTCACCTCGCCAATTACACCGGTGGGAGGTGCCAAAATGCCCGGCCTCCTGGAACTGCTGCTTGGCTGAAGGCCAAAATAAAAACCTCATAGGGTTTTTCCTCCAAAACGTGAATGAAGACAGACACGCGAGCGAGGCCGAGGGGGAGTTCCAGGAGGTCGGCATGAGGTGGCCGCGCCTACCGCTTGAGCCCTGGAAGTCCGCCGCGGGCCGGAAGTGCTTGTCGGGCGGGTGAACTACGGGACTCGCCGCGGGCGCTGTGGAGCTCCCACAAGGAAGCTGCCGGCATGCAGCAGCTCCCACGGGGCCCCTCTATCCCCCCACGGGTGCAGAAGGCAGGCACACCGCCGCTAATAGGCGGAGCTGGCTCCCGGCCGCTGTCATGCATCACTCGCGGACCGGAAGTGCTTGGCAGCCGGGTGGACACGGCGGGACTCGCCGCGGGCGCTGTGGAGCTCGTACAGGGCTGCCCCCGGGCTGGCACAGCTTCCCCAAAGCTCCTCTATCCCCCCACGGGTGCAATAGGCAGGCACACGCCGCACACGCCGCTCGTACACGGAGATGGCTCCCGGCCGCTTTCGGTAGGAGTCACCGAGGTGGCCTTGCTCGTGCAACTGCAGGTGGGCTTGAGGCTTCCGAAAGTACCATAAAAAAAAAAAGATTTTTTTATTAAGAAGGTAAAAAAAAAAACAGCGGGACCTACCCACGAGCTAAGCCGACGGGGACTTCCAGGAGGTCGGCATGAGGTGGCCGCTCACACCGCTCTTGCCCTGGAAGTCCGCCGAGGACCGCGGGCGCTGTGGAGCTCCCACAAGGAAGCTGCCGGCATGCAGCAGCTCCCACGGGGCCCCTCTATCCCCCCACGGGTGCAGAAGGCAGGCACACCGCCGCTGATAGGCGGAGCTGGCTCCCGGCCGCTGTCATGCATCACTCGCGGACCGGAAGTGCTTGGCAGCCGGGTGGACACGACGGGACTCGCCGCGGGCGCTGTGGAGCTCCCACAAGGAAGCTGCCGGCATGCAGCAGCTCCCACGGGGCCCCTCTATCCCCCCACGGGTGCAGAAGGCAGGCACACCGCCGCTAATAGGCAGAGCTGGCTCCCGGCCGCTGTCATGCATCACTCGCGGACCGGAAGTGCTTGGCAGCCGGGTGGACACGGCGGGACTCGCCGCGGGCGCTGTGGAGCTCCTACAGGGCTGCCCCCGGGCTGGCACAGCTTCCCCAAAGCTCCTCTATCCCCCCACGGGTGCAATAGGCAGGCACACGCCGCACACGCCGCTCGTACACGGAGATGGCTCCCGGCCGCTTTCGGTAGGAGTCACCGAGGTGGCCTTGCTCGTGCAACTGCAGGTGGGCTTGAGGCTTCCGAAAGTACCATAAAAAAAAAAAGATTTTTTTATTAAGAAGGTAAAAAAAAAAACAGCGGGACCGACCCGCGAGCTAAGCCGACGGGGACTTCCAGGAGGTCGGCATGAGGTGGCCGCTCATACCGCTCTTGCCCTGGAAGTCCGCCGAGGACCGCGGGCGCTGTGGAGCTCCCACAAGGAAGCTGCCGGCATGCAGCAGCTCCCACGGGGCCCCTCTATCCCCCCACGGGTGCAGAAGGCAGGCACACCGCCGCTGATAGGCGGAGCTGGCTCCCGGCCGCTGTCATGCATCACTCGCGGACCGGAAGTGCTTGGCAGCCGGGTGGACACAACGGGACTCGCCGCGGGCGCTGTGGAGCTCCCACAAGGAAGCTGCCGGCATCCACAAGCTCCCACGGGGCCCCTCTATCCCCCCACGGGTGCAGAAGGCAGGCACACCGCCGCTAATAGGCGGAGCTGGCTCCCGGCCGCTGTCATGCATCACTCGCGGACCGGAAGTGCTTGGCAGCCGGGTGGACACGGCGGGACTCGCCGCGGGCGCTGTGGAGCTCCTACAGGGCTGCCCCCGGGCTGGCACAGCTTCCCCAAAGCTCCTCTATCCCCCCACGGGTGCAATAGGCAGGCACACGCCGCACACGCCGCTCGTACACGGAGATGGCTCCCGGCCGCTTTCGGTAGGAGTCACCGAGGTGGCCTTGCTCGTGCAACTGCAGGTGGGCTTGAGGCTTCCGAAAGTACCATAAAAAAAAAAAGATTTTTTTATTAAGAAGGTAAAAAAAAAAACAGCGGGACCGACCCGCGAGCTAAGCCGACGGGGACTTCCAGGAGGTCGGCATGAGGTGGCCGCTCATACCGCTCTTGCCCTGGAAGTCCGCCGAGGACCGCGGGCGCTGTGGAGCTCCCACAAGGAAGCTGCCGGCATGCAGCAGCTCCCACGGGGCCCCTCTATCCCCCCACGGGTGCAGAAGGCAGGCACACCGCCGCTAATAGGCGGAGCTGGCTCCCGGCCGCTGTCATGCATCACTCGCGGACCGGAAGTGCTTGGCAGCCGGGTGGACACGACGGGACTCGCCGCGGGCGCTGTGGAGCTCCTACAGGGCTGCCCCCGGGCTGGCACAGCTTCCCCATGGCTCCTCTATCCCTCCACGGCTGCAATAGGCAGGCACACACCGCTCATACACGGAGCTGGCTCCCGGCCGCTTTCGGAAGGAGTCGCCGACGTGGCCTTGCTCGTGCAACTCCAGGTGGGCTTGGGGCTTCCGAAAATGCCATAAAAAAAAAAAAGATTTTTTTATTAAGAAGGTAGAAAAATCAGCGGGACCGACCCGCGAGCGAGGCCGACGGGGACTTCTAGGAGGTCGGCATGAGGTGGCCGCGTCTACCGCTCGAAACCTGGAAGTCTGCAACGGGCGCTGCGGAGCTCGTACACGGCTGTCCCCGGTCTTGCACAGCTTCCCCATGGCTCCTCTATCCCCCCCATGGGTGCAATATAATTTTTTTTTAAAAAAACAATTTTAGTCATTATTAACCTAGTTCGGTCCCCACCGTTACAGTCGGATGTCAGCTGTAAGATACAGCTGAGATCCGGTGATGATGGCACCGACTCAGCTTCTGAGCCGGTGCCAAACATTGTACGTCATTTTGCGTGAAGTCAATGCTTTCCAGGACGTACATATACGTCCAATGGCGGGAAGGGGTTAAGAAGGTAGAAAAATCAGCGGGACCGACCCGCGAGCGAGGCCGACGGGGACTTCTAGGAGGTCGGCATGAGGTGGCCGCG
Source organism: Rhinoderma darwinii (assembly GCF_050947455.1). Classification (NCBI taxonomy): domain Eukaryota; kingdom Metazoa; phylum Chordata; class Amphibia; order Anura; family Rhinodermatidae; genus Rhinoderma; species Rhinoderma darwinii. Next base: position 253,560,922 of record NC_134690.1, on the reverse strand, counting down.
TCTACCGCTCGAAACCTGGAAGTCTGCAACGGGCGCTGCGGAGCTCGTACACGGCTGTCCCCGGTCTTGCACAGCTTCCCCATGGCTCCTCTATCCCCCCCATGGGTGCAATATAATTTTTTTAAAAAAAAACAATTTTAGTCATTATTAACCCCTTCCCGCCATTGGACGTATATGTACGTCCTGGAAAGCATTGACTTCACGCAAAATGACGTACAATGTTTGGCACCGGCTCAGAAGCTGAGTCGGTGCCATCATCACCGGATCTCAGCTGTATCTTACAGCTGACATCCGACTGTAACGGTGGGGACCGAACTAGGTTAATAATGACTAAAATTGTTTTTTTTTAAAAAAATTATATTGCACCCATGGGGGGGATAGAGGAGCCATGGGGAAGCTGTGCAAGACCGGGGACAGCCGTGTACGAGCTCCGCAGCGCCCGTTGCAGACTTCCAGGTTTCGAGCGGTAGACGCGGCCACCTCATGCCGACCTCCTAGAAGTCCCCGTCGGCCTCGCTCGCAGGTCGGTCCCGCTGATTTTTCTACCTTCTTAATAAAAAAATCTTTTTTTTTTTTATGGCATTTTCGGAAGCCCCAAGCCCACCTGGAGTTGCACGAGCAAGGCCACGTCGGCGACTCCTTCCGAAAGCGGCCGGGAGCCAGCTCCGTGTATGAGCGGTGTGTGCCTGCCTATTGCAGCCGTGGAGGGATAGAGGAGCCATGGGGAAGCTGTGCCAGCCCGGGGGCAGCCCTGTAGGAGCTCCACAGCGCCCGCGGCGAGTCCCGCCGTGTCCACCCGGCTGCCAAGCACTTCCGGTCCGCGAGTGATGCATGACAGCGGCCGGGAGCCAGCTCCGCCTATTAGCGGCGGTGTGCCTGCCTTCTGCACCCATGGGGGGATAGAGGGGCCCCGTGGGAGCTGCTGCATGCCGGCAGCTTCCTTGTGGGAGCTCCACAGCGCCCGCGGTCCTCGGCGGACTTCCAGGGCAAGAGCGGTATGAGCGGCCACCTCATGCCGACCTCCTGGAAGTCCCCGTCGGCTTAGCTCGCGGGTCGGTCCCGCTGTTTTTTTTTTACCTTCTTAATAAAAAAATCTTTTTTTTTTATGGTACTTTCGGAAGCCTCAAGCCCACCTGCAGTTGCACGAGCAAGGCCACCTCGGTGACTCCTACCGAAAGCGGCCGGGAGCCATCTCCGTGTACGAGCGGCGTGTGCGGCGTGTGCCTGCCTATTGCACCCGTGGGGGGATAGAGGAGCTTTGGGGAAGCTGTGCCAGCCCGGGGGCAGCCCTGTAGGAGCTCCACAGCGCCCGCGGCGAGTCCCGCCGTGTCCACCCGGCTGCCAAGCACTTCCGGTCCGCGAGTGATGCATGACAGCGGCCGGGAGCCAGCTCCGCCTATTAGCGGCGGTGTGCCTGCCTTCTGCACCCGTGGGGGGATAGAGGGGCCCCGTGGGAGCTGCTGCATGCCGGCAGCTTCCTTGTGGGAGCTCCACAGCGCCCGCGGTCCTCGGCGGACTTCCAGGGCAAGAGCGGTATGAGCGGCCACCTCATGCCGACCTCCTGGAAGTCCCCGTCGGCTTAGCTCGCGGGTCGGTCCCGCTGTTTTTATTTTTACCTTCTTAATAAAAAAATCTTTTTTTTTTTTATGGTACTTTCGGAAGCCTCAAGCCCACCTGCAGTTGCACGAGCAAGGCCACCTCGGTGACTCCTACCGAAAGCGGCCGGGAGCCATCTCCGTGTACGAGCGGCGTGTGCGGCGTGTGCCTGCCTATTGCACCCGTGGGGGGATAGAGGAGCTTTGGGGAAGCTGTGCCAGCCCGGGGGCAGCCCTGTAGGAGCTCCACAGCGCCCGCGGCGAGTCCCGCCGTGTCCACCCGGCTGCCAAGCACTTCCGGTCCGCGAGTGATGCATGACAGCGGCCGGGAGCCAGCTCCGCCTATTAGCGGCGGTGTGCCTGCCTTCTGCACCCGTGGGGGGATAGAGGGGCCCCGTGGGAGCTTGTGGATGCCGGCAGCTTCCTTGTGGGAGCTCCACAGCGCCCGCGGCGAGTCCCGTCGTGTCCACCCGGCTGCCAAGCACTTCCGGTCCGCGAGTGATGCATGACAGCGGCCGGGAGCCAGCTCCGCCTATCAGCGGCGGTGTGCCTGCCTTCTGCACCCGTGGGGGGATAGAGGGGCCCCGTGGGAGCTGCTGCATGCCGGCAGCTTCCTTGTGGGAGCTCCACAGCGCCCGCGGTCCTCGGCGGACTTCCAGGGCAAGAGCGGTATGAGCGGCCACCTCATGCCGACCTCCTGGAAGTCCCCGTCGGCTTAGCTCGCGGGTCGGTCCCGCTGTTTTTTTTTTTACCTTCTTAATAAAAAAATCTTTTTTTTTTTATGGTACTTTCGGAAGCCTCAAGCCCACCTGCAGTTGCACGAGCAAGGCCACCTCGGTGACTCCTACCGAAAGCGGCCGGGAGCCATCTCCGTGTACGAGCGGCGTGTGCGGCGTGTGCCTGCCTATTGCACCCGTGGGGGGATAGAGGAGCTTTGGGGAAGCTGTGCCAGCCCGGGGGCAGCCCTGTAGGAGCTCCACAGCGCCCGCGGCGAGTCCCGCCGTGTCCACCCGGCTGCCAAGCACTTCCGGTCCGCGAGTGATGCATGACAGCGGCCGGGAGCCAGCTCCGCCTATTAGCGGCGGTGTGCCTGCCTTCTGCACCCGTGGGGGGATAGAGGGGCCCCGTGGGAGCTGCTGCATGCCGGCAGCTTCCTTGTGGGAGCTCCACAGCGCCCGCGGTCCTCGGCGGACTTCCAGGGCAAGAGCGGTATGAGCGGCCACCTCATGCCGACCTCCTGGAAGTCCCCGTCGGCTTAGCTCGCGGGTCGGTCCCGCTGTTTTTTTTTTTACCTTCTTAATAAAAAAATCTTTTTTTTTTTATGGTACTTTCGGAAGCCTCAAGCCCACCTGCAGTTGCACGAGCAAGGCCACCTCGGTGACTCCTACCGAAAGCGGCCGGGAGCCATCTCCGTGTACGAGCGGCATGTGCGGCGTGTGCCTGCCTATTGCACCCGTGGGGGGATAGAGGAGCTTTGGGGAAGCTGTGCCAGCCCGGGGGCAGCCCTGTAGGAGCTCCACAGCGCCCGCGGCGAGTCCCGCCGTGTCCACCCGGCTGCCAAGCACTTCCGGTCCGCGAGTGATGCATGACAGCGGCCGGGAGCCAGCTCCGCCTATTAGCGGCGGTGTGCCTGCCTTCTGCACCCGTGGGGGGATAGAGGGGCCCCGTGGGAGCTTGTGGATGCCGGCAGCTTCCTTGTGGGAGCTCCACAGCGCCCGCGGCGAGTCCCGTCGTGTCCACCCGGCTGCCAAGCACTTCCGGTCCGCGAGTGATGCATGACAGCGGCCGGGAGCCAGCTCCGCCTATCAGCGGCGGTGTGCCTGCCTTCTGCACCCGTGGGGGGATAGAGGGGCCCCGTGGGAGCTGCTGCATGCCGGCAGCTTCCTTGTGGGAGCTCCACAGCGCCCGCGGTCCTCGGCGGACTTCCAGGGCAAGAGCGGTGTGAGCGGCCACCTCATGCCGACCTCCTGGAAGTCCCCGTCGGCTTAGCTCGTGGGTAGGTCCCGCTGTTTTTTTTTTTACCTTCTTAATAAAAAAATCTTTTTTTTTTTATGGTACTTTCGGAAGCCTCAAGCCCACCTGCAGTTGCACGAGCAAGGCCACCTCGGTGACTCCTACCGAAAGCGGCCGGGAGCCATCTCCGTGTACGAGCGGCGTGTGCGGCGTGTGCCTGCCTATTGCACCCGTGGGGGGATAGAGGAGCTTTGGGGAAGCTGTGCCAGCCCGGGGGCAGCCCTGTAGGAGCTCCACAGCGCCCGCGGCGAGTCCCGCCGTGTCCACCCGGCTGCCAAGCACTTCCGGTCCGCGAGTGATGCATGACAGCGGCCGGGAGCCAGCTCCGCCTATTAGCGGCGGTGTGCCTGCCTTCTGCACCCGTGGGGGGATAGAGGGGCCCCGTGGGAGCTTGTGGATGCCGGCAGCTTCCTTGTGGGAGCTCCACAGCGCCCGCGGCGAGTCCCGTCGTGTCCACCCGGCTGCCAAGCACTTCCGGTCCGCGAGTGATGCATGACAGCGGCCGGGAGCCAGCTCCGCCTATCAGCGGCGGTGTGCCTGCCTTCTGCACCCGTGGGGGGATAGAGGGGCCCCGTGGGAGCTGCTGCATGCCGGCAGCTTCCTTGTGGGAGCTCCACAGCGCCCGCGGTCCTCGGCGGACTTCCAGGGCAAGAGCGGTATGAGCGGCCACCTCATGCCGACCTCCTGGAAGTCCCCGTCGGCTTAGCTCGCGGGTCGGTCCTGCTGTTTTTTTTTTTACCTTCTTAATAAAAAAATCTTTTTTTTTTTATGGTACTTTCGGAAGCCTCAAGCCCACCTGCAGTTGCACGAGCAAGGCCACCTCGGTGACTCCTACCGAAAGCGGCCGGGAGCCATCTCCGTGTACGAGCGGCGTGTGCGGCGTGTGCCTGCCTATTGCACCCGTGGGGGGATAGAGGAGCTTTGGGGAAGCTGTGCCAGCCCGGGGGCAGCCCTGTAGGAGCTCCACAGCGCCCGCGGCGAGTCCCGCCGTGTCCACCCGGCTGCCAAGCACTTCCGGTCCGCGAGTGATGCATGACAGCGGCCGGGAGCCAGCTCCGCCTATTAGCGGCGGTGTGCCTGCCTTCTGCACCCGTGGGGGGATAGAGGGGCCCCGTGGGAGCTGCTGCATGCCGGCAGCTTCCTTGTGGGAGCTCCACAGCGCCCGCGGTCCTCGGCGGACTTCCAGGGCAAGAGCGGTATGAGCGGCCACCTCATGCCGACCTCCTGGAAGTCCCCGTCGGCTTAGCTCGCGGGTCGGTCCCGCTGTTTTTTTTTTTACCTTCTTAATAAAAAAATCTTTTTTTTTTTATGGTACTTTCGGAAGCCTCAAGCCCACCTGCAGTTGCACGAGCAAGGCCACCTCGGTGACTCCTACCGAAAGCGGCCGGGAGCCATCTCCGTGTACGAGCGGCGTGTGCGGCGTGTGCCTGCCTATTGCACCCGTGGGGGGATAGAGGAGCTTTGGGGAAGCTGTGCCAGCCCGGGGGCAGCCCTGTAGGAGCTCCACAGCGCCCGCGGCGAGTCCCGCCGTGTCCACCCGGCTGCCAAGCACTTCCGGTCCGCGAGTGATGCATGACAGCGGCCGGGAGCCAGCTCCGCCTATTAGCGGCGGTGTGCCTGCCTTCTGCACCCGTGGGGGGATAGAGGGGCCCCGTGGGAGCTGCTGCATGCCGGCAGCTTCCTTGTGGGAGCTCCACAGCGCCCGCGGTCCTCGGCGGACTTCCAGGGCAAGAGCGGTATGAGCGGCCACCTCATGCCGACCTCCTGGAAGTCCCCGTCGGCTTAGCTCGCGGGTCGGTCCCGCTGTTTTTTTTTTTACCTTCTTAATAAAAAAATCTTTTTTTTTTTATGGTACTTTCGGAAGCCTCAAGCCCACCTGCAGTTGCACGAGCAAGGCCACCTCGGTGACTCCTACCGAAAGCGGCCGGGAGCCATCTCCGTGTACGAGCGGCGTGTGCGGCGTGTGCCTGCCTATTGCACCCGTGGGGGGATAGAGGAGCTTTGGGGAAGCTGTGCCAGCCCGGGGGCAGCCCTGTAGGAGCTCCACAGCGCCCGCGGCGAGTCCCGCCGTGTCCACCCGGCTGCCAAGCACTTCCGGTCCGCGAGTGATGCATGACAGCGGCCGGGAGCCAGCTCCGCCTATTAGCGGCGGTGTGCCTGCCTTCTGCACCCGTGGGGGGATAGAGGGGCCCCGTGGGAGCTGCTGCATGCCGGCAGCTTCCTTGTGGGAGCTCCACAGCGCCCGCGGCGAGTCCCGTAGTTCACCCGCCCGACAAGCACTTCCGGCCCGCGGCGGACTTCCAGGGCTCAAGCGGTAGGCGCGGCCACCTCATGCCGACCTCCTGGAACTCCCCCTCGGCCTCGCTCGCGTGTCTGTCTTCATTCACGTTTTGGAGGAAAAACCCTATGAGGTTTTTATTTTGGCCTTCAGCCAAGCAGCAGTTCCAGGAGGCCGGGCATTTTGGCACCTCCCACCGGTGTAATTGGCGAGGTGACACTTTTAGGGGTGTGAATATCTCCTACGCCTGAAATACTGTGAGAGGGAGAACTTGCTCCGCCTCCCAAGTCCAACACTTCCAGGACGAGAGGAGGGCGGGAGGCGTTCCCTGCTTAGGCCGAATGCTGCTTCCACGGCGATAGCGGCACCAAGCCGCCCTCTCACGCCGCTGCCCTGGATGTCCCCGTCGACCTCGCTCGCTGGTCGGGTCCGGTGTTTTTTTACCTTCTTAATAAAAAATTAATTTTTTTTTTATGTTATTTCCTGAAGCCCCAAGCCCACCTGCAGTTGCACGAGCAAGGCCACCTCGGCAACTCCTACCGAAAGCCGTGAACGAGGAAGTACAAACGGGAGCTGCTCCCGTTCCAAGCCGAGAAGGACTTCCATGGTGTGACCGGTAGGTAGTGGCACCTCCTGCCGTCCTCCTGGAAGTCCCCGTCGGCCTGGCTCACGGCTCGGTCCCGCTGTGTGTTTTACCTTCATAATAAAAAACACTTTTTTTTTTTATGGTATTTTCTGAAGTCCCAAGCCGACCTGCAGTTGCAGGAGCTCGGCCACCTCGGCAACTCCTACCGAAAGCCGTGAACGAGGAAGTACAAACGGGAGCTGCTCCCGTTCCAAGCCGAGAAGGACTTCCATGGTGTGACCGGTAGGTAGTGGCACCTCCTGCCGTCCTCCTGGAAGTCCCCGTCGGCCTGGCTCACGGCTCGGTCCCGCTGTGTGTTTTACCTTCATAATAAAAAACACTTTTTTTTTTTATGGTATTTTCTGAAGTCCCAAGCCGACCTGCAGTTGCAGGAGCTCGGCCACCTCGGCAACTCCTACCGAAAGCCGTGAACGAGGAAGTACAAACGGGAGCTGCTCCCGTTCCAAGCCGAGAAGGACTTCCATGGTGTGACCGGTAGGTAGTGGCACCTCCTGCCGTCCTCCTGGAAGTCCCCGTCGGCCTCGCTCGCAGGTCTGTCTTCATTGACGTTTTGGAGAAAAAACCCTATGAGGTTTTTATTTTGGGCCTCAGCCGGGCAGCAGTTCCATGAGCCCGGGTACTTTGGCACCTTACCCCGGTGTATTTGAGGTGGTGACACTTTTAGGGGTGTGAATATCTCCTTCACCTGAAATCCTGTGAGAGGGCATCTAGGTTTTGAGTTCCAAGTCCCAACGGTTCTTCCTAGCGGGAAGTCCTAACCGTTCCTGGCCGAGAGTGACTTCCAGGGTTTGAGCAATAGGTACCGGCCCGCCCTCTCACGGTGCCTCCTGGAAGTCCCCGTCGGCCTCGTTCGCTGGTCGGTCCGCTGCACCTTAACTTCCATGAAAGAACTTTGGTGCATTCTTTCTGGAGTCCCAGGCCGACCAGCAGTTGCAGGAGCTCGGCCAGCTCTGTGACTCCAACCGAGTACCATGAAGGAGGACGTGCTGCACGTTCTTGCGGGAGCTGCACCTGGTCCAACCCGAGAAGGACTTCCATGGTGTGACCGGTATGTAGTGGCACGTCATGCTGGCCTCCTGGAAGTTCCCGTCGGCCTTGCTCGCTGGTCGGTCCGCTGCACCTGAACTTCCACGAAAGAACTTTGATGCATTCTTTCTGGAGTCCCAGGCCGACCAGCAGTTGCAGGAGCTCGGCCACCTTGGCGACTCCAACTGAACACCTTGAAGGAGGACGTGCTGCACGTTCTAGCGGGAGCTGCACCTGGTCCAACCCGAGAATGACTTCCATGGTGTGACCGGTATGTAGTGGCACGTCATGCCGGCCCCCTGGAAGTCCCCGTCGGCCTCGCTGGCAGGTCTGTCTTCATTGACGTTTTGGAGGAAAAACCCTATGAGGTTTTTATTTTGGGCCTCAGCCGGGCAGCAGTTCCAGGAGCCCGGGTACTTTGGCACCTTACCCCGGTGTATTTGAGGTGGTGACACTTTTAGGGGTGTGAATATCTCCTTCACCTGAAATCCTGTGAGAGGGCATTTAGGTTTTGAGTTCCAAGTCCCAACGGTTCTTCCTAGCGGGAAGTCCTAACCGTTCGTGGCCGAGAGTGACTTCCAGGGTGTGAGCGATAGGCACCGGCCCTCTCATGGTGTCTCCTGGAAGTCCCCGTCGGCCTCGTTGGCTGGTCGGTCCGCTGCACCTGAACTTCCACGAAAGAACTTTGGTGCATTCTTTCTGGAGTCCCAGGCCGACCAGCAGTTGTAGGAGCTCGGCCACGTTGGCGACTCCAATCGAGAGTACCGTGAAGGAGGACGTGCTGCACGTTCTAGCGGGAGCTGCACCTGGTCCAACCCGAGAATGACTTCCATGGTGTGGCCGGTATGTAGTGGCACGCCATGCCGGCCTCCTGGAAGTCCCCGTCGGCCTAGCTCGCAGGTCTGTCTTCATTGACGTTTTGGAGGAAAAACCCTATGAGGTTTTTATTTTGGGCTTCAGCCGGGCAGCAGTTCCAGGAGCCCGGGTAAGTTGGCACCTTACCCCGGTGTATTTGAGGTGGTGACACTTTTAGGGGAGCGAATATCTCCTTCACCTGAAAACCTGTGAGAGGGCATTTCTGCTCCGCGTTCCAAGTCCCAACGGTTCTTCCTAGCGGGAAGTCCTAACCCTTCGTGGCCGAGAAGGACTTCCATGGTGTGACTGGTATGTAGTGGCACGTCATGCCGGCCTCCTGGAAGTCCCCGTCGGCCTCGTTGGCTGGTCGGTCCGCTGCACCTGAACTTCCACGAAAGAACTTTGGTGCATTCTTTCTGGAGTCCCAGGCCGACCAGCAGTTGTAGGAGCTCGGCCACGTTGGCGACTCCAATCGAGAGTACCGTGAAGGAGGACGTGCTGCACGTTCTAGCGGGAGCTGCACCTGGTCCAACCCGAGAATGACTTCCATGGTGTGGCCGGTATGTAGTGGCACGCCATGCCGGCCTCCTGGAAGTCCCCGTCGGCCTAGCTCGCAGGTCTGTCTTCATTGACGTTTTGGAGGAAAAACCCTATGAGGTTATTATTTTGGGCTTCAGCCGGGCAGCAGTTCCAGGAGCCCGGGTAAGTTGGCACCTTACCCCGGTGTATTTGAGGTGGTGACACTTTTAGGGGTGCGAATATCTCCTTCACCTGAAATCCTGTGAGAGGGCATTTAGGTTTTGAGTTCCAAGTCCCAACGGTTCTTCCTAGCGGGAAGTCCTAACCGTTCGTGGCCGAGAGTGACTTCCAGGGTGTGAGCGATAGGCACCGGCCCTCTCATGGTGTCTCCTGGAAGTCCCCGTTGGCCTCATTGGCTGGTCGGTCCGCTGCACCTGAACTTCCACGAAAGAACTTTGGTACATTCTTTCTGGAGTCCCAGGCCGACCAGCAGTTGTAGGAGCTCGGCCACGTTGGCGACTCCAATCGAGAGTACCGTGAAGGAGGACGTGCTGCACGTTCTAGCGGGAGCTGCACCTGGTCCAACCCGAGAATGACTTCCATGGTGTGGCCGGTATGTAGTGGCACGCCATGCCGGCCTCCTGGAAGTCCCCGTCGGCCTAGCTGGCAGGTCTGTCTTCATTGACGTTTTGGAGGAAAAACCCTATGAGGTTTTTATTTTGGGCCTCAGCCGGGCAGCAGTTCCAGGAGCCCGGGTACTTTGGCACCTTACCCCGGTGTATTTGAGGTGGTGACACTTTTAGGGGTGTGAATATCTCCTTCACCTGAAATCCTGTGAGAGGGCATTTAGGTTTTGAGTTCCAAGTCCCAACGGTTCTTCCTAGCGGGAAGTCCTAACCGTTCGTGGCCGAGAGTGACTTCCAGGGTGTGAGCGATAGGCACCAGCCCTCTCATGGTGTCTCCTGGAAGTCCCCGTCGGCCTCGTTGGCTGGTCGGTCCGCTGCACCTGAACTTCCACGAAAGAACTTTGGTGCATTCTTTCTGGAGTCCCAGGCCGACCAGCAGTTGTAGGAGCTCGGCCACGTTGGCGACTCCAATCGAGAGTACCGTGAAGGAGGACGTGCTGCACGTTCTAGCGGGAGCTGCACCTGGTCCAACCCGAGAATGACTTCCATGGTGTGGCCGGTATGTAGTGGCACGCCATGCCGGCCTCCTGGAAGTCCCCGTCGGCCTAGCTCGCAGGTCTGTCTTCATTGACGTTTTGGAGGAAAAACCCTATGAGGTTTTTATTTTGGGCTTCAGCCGGGCAGCAGTTCCAGGAGCCCGGGTAAGTTGGCACCTTACCCCGGTGTATTTGAGGTGGTGACACTTTTAGGGGAGCGAATATCTCCTTCACCTGAAAACCTGTGAGAGGGCATTTCTGCTCCGCGTTCCAAGTCCCAACGGTTCTTCCTAGCGGGAAGTCCTAACCCTTCGTGGCCGAGAAGGACTTCCATGGTGTGACTGGTATGTAGTGGCACGTCATGCCGGCCTCCTGGAAGTCCCCGTCGGCCTCGTTGGCTGGTCGGTCCGCTGCACCTGAACTTCCACGAAAGAACTTTGGTGCATTCTTTCTGGAGTCCCAGGCCGACCAGCAGTTGTAGGAGCTCGGCCACGTTGGCGACTCCAATCGAGAGTACCGTGAAGGAGGACGTGCTGCACGTTCTAGCGGGAGCTGCACCTGGTCCAACCCGAGAATGACTTCCATGGTGTGGCCGGTATGTAGTGGCACGCCATGCCGGCCTCCTGGAAGTCCCCGTCGGCCTAGCTCGCAGGTCTGTCTTCATTGACGTTTTGGAGGAAAAACCCTATGAGGTTATTATTTTGGGCTTCAGCCGGGCAGCAGTTCCAGGAGCCCGGGTAAGTTGGCACCTTACCCCGGTGTATTTGAGGTGGTGACACTTTTAGGGGTGTGAATATCTCCTTCACCTGAAATCCTGTGAGAGGGCATTTAGGTTTTGAGTTCCAAGTCCCAACGGTTCTTCCTAGCGGGAAGTCCTAACCGTTCGTGGCCGAGAGTGACTTCCAGGGTGTGAGCGATAGGCACCGGCCCTCTCATGGTGTCTCCTGGAAGTTCCCGGTTGGCATCGTTGGCTGGTCGGTCCGCTGCACCTGAACTTCCACGAAAGAACTTTGGTGCATTCTTTCTGGAGTCCCAGGCCGACCAGCAGTTGTAGGAGCTCGGCCACGTTGGCGACTCCAATCGAGAGTACCGTGAAGGAGGACGTGCTGCACGTTCTAGCGGGAGCTGCACCTGGTCCAACCCGAGAATGACTTCCATGGTGTGGCCGGTATGTAGTGGCACGCCATGCCGGCCTCCTGGAAGTCCCCGTCGGCCTAGCTCGCAGGTCTGTCTTCATTGACGTTTTGGAGGAAAAACCCTATGAGGTTTTTATTTTGGGCTTCAGCCGGGCAGCAGTTCCAGGAGCCCGGGTAAGTTGGCACCTTACCCCGGTGTATTTGAGGTGGTGACACTTTTAGGGGAGCGAATATCTCCTTCACCTGAAAACCTGTGAGAGGGCATTTCTGCTCCGCGTTCCAAGTCCCAACGGTTCTTCCTAGCGGGAAGTCCTAACCCTTCGTGGCCGAGAAGGACTTCCATGGTGTGACTGGTATGTAGTGGCACGTCATGCCGGCCTCCTGGAAGTCCCCGTCGGCCTCGTTGGCTGGTCGGTCCGCTGCACCTGAACTTCCACGAAAGAACTTTGGTGCATTCTTTCTGGAGTCCCAGGCCGACCAGCAGTTGTAGGAGCTCGGCCACGTTGGCGACTCCAATCGAGAGTACCGTGAAGGAGGACGTGCTGCACGTTCTAGCGGGAGCTGCACCTGGTCCAACCCGAGAATGACTTCCATGGTGTGGCCGGTATGTAGTGGCACGCCATGCCGGCCTCCTGGAAGTCCCCGTCGGCCTAGCTCGCAGGTCTGTCTTCATTGACGTTTTGGAGGAAAAACCCTATGAGGTTATTATTTTGGGCTTCAGCCGGGCAGCAGTTCCAGGAGCCCGGGTAAGTTGGCACCTTACCCCGGTGTATTTGAGGTGGTGACACTTTTAGGGGTGCGAATATCTCCTTCACCTGAAATCCTGTGAGAGGGCATTTAGGTTTTGAGTTCCAAGTCCCAACGGTTCTTCCTAGCGGGAAGTCCTAACCGTTCGTGGCCGAGAGTGACTTCCAGGGTGTGAGCGATAGGCACCGGCCCTCTCATGGTGTCTCCTGGAAGTCCCCGTTGGCCTCATTGGCTGGTCGGTCCGCTGCACCTGAACTTCCACGAAAGAACTTTGGTACATTCTTTCTGGAGTCCCAGGCCGACCAGCAGTTGTAGGAGCTCGGCCACGTTGGCGACTCCAATCGAGAGTACCGTGAAGGAGGACGTGCTGCACGTTCTAGCGGGAGCTGCACCTGGTCCAACCCGAGAATGACTTCCATGGTGTGGCCGGTATGTAGTGGCACGCCATGCCGGCCTCCTGGAAGTCCCCGTCGGCCTAGCTGGCAGGTCTGTCTTCATTGACGTTTTGGAGGAAAAACCCTATGAGGTTTTTATTTTGGGCCTCAGCCGGGCAGCAGTTCCAGGAGCCCGGGTACTTTGGCACCTTACCCCGGTGTATTTGAGGTGGTGACACTTTTAGGGGTGTGAATATCTCCTTCACCTGAAATCCTGTGAGAGGGCATTTAGGTTTTGAGTTCCAAGTCCCAACGGTTCTTCCTAGCGGGTAGTCCTAACCGTTCGTGGCCGAGAGTGACTTCCAGGGTGTGAGCGATAGGCACCGGCCCTCTCATGGTGTCTCCTGGAAGTCCCCGTCGGCCTCGTTGGCTGGTCGGTCCGCTGCACCTGAACTTCCACGAAAGAACTTTGGTGCATTCTTTCTGGAGTCCCAGGCCGACCAGCAGTTGTAGGAGCTCGGCCACGTTGGCGACTCCAATCGAGAGTACCGTGAAGGAGGACGTGCTGCACGTTCTAGCGGGAGCTGCACCTGGTCCAACCCGAGAATGACTTCCATGGTGTGGCCGGTATGTAGTGGCACGCCATGCCGGCCTCCTGGAAGTCCCCGTCGGCCTAGCTCGCAGGTCTGTCTTCATTGACGTTTTGGAGGAAAAACCCTATGAGGTTTTTATTTTGGGCTTCAGCCGGGCAGCAGTTCCAGGAGCCCGGGTAAGTTGGCACCTTACCCCGGTGTATTTGAGGTGGTGACACTTTTAGGGGAGCGAATATCTCCTTCACCTGAAAACCTGTGAGAGGGCATTTCTGCTCCGCGTTCCAAGTCCCAACGGTTCTTCCTAGCGGGAAGTCCTAACCCTTCGTGGCCGAGAAGGACTTCCATGGTGTGACTGGTATGTAGTGGCACGTCATGCCGGCCTCCTGGAAGTCCCCGTCGGCCTCGTTGGCTGGTCGGTCCGCTGCACCTGAACTTCCACGAAAGAACTTTGGTGCATTCTTTCTGGAGTCCCAGGCCGACCAGCAGTTGTAGGAGCTCGGCCACGTTGGCGACTCCAATCGAGAGTACCGTGAAGGAGGACGTGCTGCACGTTCTAGCGGGAGCTGCACCTGGTCCAACCCGAGAATGACTTCCATGGTGTGGCCGGTATGTAGTGGCACGCCATGCCGGCCTCCTGGAAGTCCCCGTCGGCCTAGCTCGCAGGTCTGTCTTCATTGACGTTTTGGAGGAAAAACCCTATGAGGTTATTATTTTGGGCTTCAGCCGGGCAGCAGTTCCAGGAGCCCGGGTAAGTTGGCACCTTACCCCGGTGTATTTGAGGTGGTGACACTTTTAGGGGTGCGAATATCTCCTTCACCTGAAATCCTGTGAGAGGGCATTTAGGTTTTGAGTTCCAAGTCCCAACGGTTCTTCCTAGCGGGAAGTCCTAACCGTTCGTGGCCGAGAGTGACTTCCAGGGTGTGAGCGATAGGCACCGGCCCTCTCATGGTGTCTCCTGGAAGTCCCCGTTGGCCTCATTGGCTGGTCGGTCCGCTGCACCTGAACTTCCACGAAAGAACTTTGGTACATTCTTTCTGGAGTCCCAGGCCGACCAGCAGTTGTAGGAGCTCGGCCACGTTGGCGACTCCAATCGAGAGTACCGTGAAGGAGGACGTGCTGCACGTTCTAGCGGGAGCTGCACCTGGTCCAACCCGAGAATGACTTCCATGGTGTGGCCGGTATGTAGTGGCACGCCATGCCGGCCTCCTGGAATTCCCCGTCGGCCTAGCTTGCAGGTCTGTCTTCATTGACGTTTTGGAGGAAAAACCCTATGAGGTTATTATTTTGGGCTTCAGCCGGGCAGCAGTTCCAGGAGCCCGGGTAAGTTGGCACCTTACCCCGGTGTATTTGAGGTGGTGACACTTTTAGGGGTGCGAATATCTCCTTCACCTGAAATCCTGTGAGAGGGCATTTAGGTTTTGAGTTCCAAGTCCCAACGGTTCTTCCTAGCGGGAAGTCCTAACCGTTCGTGGCCGAGAGTGACTTCCAGGGTGTGAGCGATAGGCACCGGCCCTCTCATGGTGTCTCCTGGAAGTCCCCGTTGGCCTCATTGGCTGGTCGGTCCGCTGCACCTGAACTTCCACGAAAGAACTTTGGTACATTCTTTCTGGAGTCCCAGGCCGACCAGCAGTTGTAGGAGCTCGGCCACGTTGGCGACTCCAATCGAGAGTACCGTGAAGGAGGACGTGCTGCACGTTCTAGCGGGAGCTGCACCTGGTCCAACCGGAGAAGGACTTCCATGGTGTGACCGGTATGTAGTGGCACGTCATGCCGGCCTCCTGGAAGTCCCCGTCGGCCTCGCTGGCAGGTCTGTCTTCATTGACGTTTTGGAGGAAAAACCCTATGAGGTTTTTATTTTGGGCTTCAGCCGGGCAGCAGTTCCAGGAGCCCGGGTAAGTTGGTACCTTACCCCGGTGTATTTGAGGTGGTGACACTTTTAGGGGTGCGAATATCTCCTTCACCTGAAATCCTGTGAGAGGGCATTTTGGTTTCGTGTTCCAAGTCCCTACGGTTCTTCCTAGCGGGAAGTCCTAACCGTTCGTGGCCGAGAGTGACTTCCAGGGTGTGAGCGATAGGCACCGGCCCTCTCATGGTGTCTCCTGGAAGTCCTCGTCGGCCTCGTCCACCTGTCGTTAAGCTGTGAGAGGAGCACGTGCTCCCGCGCCGTTTGAGTCTTTGGAATTTGTCCAAGACTCCTCAGATCGATCTGGCTCCCCGCGACCCGGCGGCGGAGGGACCACTCGCTCGGCAGTGCTTTGGAGCCCTGTCGGTTACGGCGAGCGCGTCTTCCTCCCACACCGTCCGGGTCTGTTTCGCCCCCGGCCACCTACGGCCGGTGTCCCAAAAAGCCCGGCGGTCCTGCTAAGGCGGGCGCCGGTACCTCTCGCTCCCGCGAGGTGCGTTTGCTCAGTGCTGCTTCTATCACTCTAAAAGGCGTCCGAGAGTGCGCTGGTGTCGCCGGAGCCCGAGGCGCGAGAGAAAGCTTTAAACGACGGGGAGGCAGTGACCGCCCCCGTATGTCCGCTGCTCGCAAGGGCCTCTCTAGCCGAGGTGCTCCCAGGCGCACCCGCGCATGGGGCACGGTTGTTTCTCGCAAGTAGTCCAAAGCCGTCTTCCGCCTCGCCCGAGGCTGGAAGTGTCGGCGTGGCTCCCGCATGCAAGCCACACGCGGCTCCACGGTGGCTTCCCTCCCCCCCTCTCCGGAGGGGGCGGCCCCATCCCATGTGGAGCCGCTAAGCCGCCGGGAAAGCGGCCTCGGTTCCCCGTGGGCGACAAAGGCGTCCTCCTCGGCACTTTGCGAGCTGGGCCGCCGGAGAGAGCAGTTAACCCGGATTGTCGAGGTTGTCCGTTGCCTTTGTCCCATATTACCTAAGCCTGGTCCTTGTTACCTTACTGGTAAGGGTTAGGGACGCTGAGCGCGCTCCATCTTCTCGGCTCTATGTTGGGCTCTCTCTAAACAGGTCCTCGACTTAAGACCGACCGGTCTTCGTAGGCATCCTTCATCTCGGCAGGTTGCGAGCTGGGCCGCCGGTGAGAGCAGTTAACCCGGATTGTCGAGGTTGCCGTTGCCTTTGTCCCATATTACCTAAGCCTGGTCCTTGATACCTTACTGGTAAGGGTTAGGGACACTGAGCGCGCTCCATCTTCTCGGCTCTATGTTGGGCTCTCTCTAAACAGGTCCTCGACTTACGATGCTGCCCCGACCGACCGACCGGTCTTCGTAGGAGTCCTCCATCTCGGCAGGTTGCGAGCTGGGCCGCCGGTGAGAGCAGTTAACCCGGATTGTCGAGGTTGCCGTTGCCTTTGTCCCATATTACCTAAGCCTGGTCCTTGATACCTTACTGGTAAGGGTTAGGGACGATGAGCGCGCTCCATCTTCTCGGCTCTATGTTGGGCTCTCTCTAAACAGGTCCTCGACTTACGATTCTGCCCCGACCGACCGACCGGTCTTCGTAGGCTTCCTCCATCTCGGCAGGTTGCGAGCTGGGCCGCGGTGAGAGTATGTAGCCCGGACTGTCCTGAAGCGTCACAGTGGCATATTGAACACCCCGGTTGACTTACATTTATGTGGTCGCGAAACCTGGTTGCGGTCTCAGTGCCAATCTGCGTCCAACAACGGGGCTCTTGGTTGCTCTCTTTCCATGTGTCCTAGACTGTCTTCCGATGCCTTGGAAGGGTCGGTCGGTTGTTTGAAGGCATCCTCCTCCTCGGCAGGTTGAGAGCTGGCCCGCGGTGAGAGTATGTAGCCCGGACTGTCCTGAAGCGTCACAGTGGCATATTGAACACCCCGGTTGACTTACATTTATGTGGTCGCGAAACCTGGTTGCGGTCTCAGTGCCAATCTGCGTCCAACAACGGGGCTCTTGGTTGCTCTCTTTCCATGTGTCCTAGACTGTCTTCCGATGCCTTGGAAGGGTCGGTCGGTTGTTTGAAGGCATCCTCCTCCTCGGCAGGTTGAGAGCTGGCCCGCGGTGAGAGTATGTAGCCCGGACTGTCCTGAAGCGTCACAGTGGCATATTGAACACCCCGGTTGACTTACATTTATGTGGTCGCGAAACCTGGTTGCGGTCTCAGTGCCAATCTGCGTCCAACAACGGGGCTCTTGGTTGCTCTCTTTCCATGTGTC
>NC_134690.1:253498852-253533852 GCF_050947455.1 Rhinoderma darwinii | reverse complement strand
CAGCCAGAGTTCCAGGGTGATTGGTGGTAGGTACCGGTGGGGGGGGCAGCGGGAGAAACCTACATCCCCATGCCCAGCCAGAGTTCCAGGGTGATTGGTGGTAGGTCCCGGTGGGGGGGCAGCGGGAGAAACCTACATCCCCATGCCCAGCCAGAGTTCCAGGGTGATTGCTGGAAGGACCCGGTGGGGGCAGCGGGAGCAACCTGCATCCCCATGCCCAGCTAGAGTTCCAGGGTGATTGGTGGTAGGTCCCGGTGGGGGGGCAGCGGGAGCAACCTGCATCCCCATGCCCAGCCAGAGTTCCAGGGTGATTGGTGGTAGGTCCCGGTGGGGGGGCAGCGGGAGCAACCTGCATCCCCATGCCCAGCCAGAGTTCCAGGGTGATTGCTGGAAGGACCCGGTGGGGGGGCAGCGGGAGCAACCTGCATCCCCATGCCCAGCTAGAGTTCCAGGGTGATTGGTGGTAGGTCCCGGTGGGGGGGGGCAGCGGGAGCAACCTGCATCCCCATGCCCAGCCAGAGTTCCAGGGTGATTGGTGGTAGGTACCGGTGGGGGGGGCAGCGGGAGAAACCTACATCCCCATGCCCAGCCAGAGTTCCAGGGTGATTGGTGGTAGGTCCCGGTGGGGGGGCAGCGGGAGCAACCTGCATCCCCATGCCCAGCCAGAGTTCCAGGGTGATTGGTGGTAGGTCCCGGTGGGGGGCAGCGGGAGCAACCTGCATCCTCATGCCCAGCCAGAGTTCCAGGGTGATTGGTGGTAGGTCCCGGTGGGGGGGCAGCGGGAGAAACCTACATCCCCATGCCCAGCCAGAGTTCCAGGGTGATTGCTGGAAGGACCCGGTGGGGGGGCAGCGGGAGCAACCTGCATCCCCATGCCCAGCTAGAGTTCCAGGGTGATTGGTGGTAGGTCCCGGTGGGGGGGGCAGCGGGAGCAACCTGCATCCCCATGCCCAGCCAGAGTTCCAGGGTGATTGCAGGTAGGTCCCGTTGGGGGCCAGCGGGAGCAACATGCATCCTCATGCCCAGCCAGAGTTCCAGGGTGATTGGTGGTAGGTACCGGTGGGGGGGGCAGCGGGAGAAACCTACATCCCCATGCCCAGCCAGAGTTCCAGGGTGATTGGTGGTAGGTCCCGGTGGGGGGCAGCGGGAGAAACCTACATCCCCATGCCCAGCCAGAGTTCCAG
The DNA here is from genome assembly GCF_050947455.1 of Rhinoderma darwinii. Classification (NCBI taxonomy): domain Eukaryota; kingdom Metazoa; phylum Chordata; class Amphibia; order Anura; family Rhinodermatidae; genus Rhinoderma; species Rhinoderma darwinii. The sequence goes on along the minus strand of NC_134690.1, from coordinate 253,532,668 downwards.
GGTGATTGCTGGAAGGACCCGGTGGGGGGGCAGCGGGAGCAACCTGCATCCCCATGCCCAGCTAGAGTTCCAGGGTGATTGGTGGTAGGTCCCGGTGGGGGGGGCAGCGGGAGCAACCTGCATCCCCATGCCCAGCCAGAGTTCCAGGGTGATTGGTGGTAGGTCCCGGTGGGGGGGCAGCGGGAGCAACCTGCATCCTCATGCCCAGCCAGAGTTCCAGGGTGATTGGTGGTAGGTCCCGGTGGGGGGGCAGCGGGAGCAACATGCATCCCCATGCCCAGCCAGAGTTCCAGGGTGATTGCTGGAAGGACCCGGTGGGGGGGCAGCGGGAGCAACCTGCATCCCCATGCCCAGCTAGAGTTCCAGGGTGATTGGTGGTAGGTCCCGGTGGGGGGGGCAGCGGGAGCAACCTGCATCCCCATGCCCAGCCAGAGTTCCAGGGTGATTGCAGGTAGGTCCCGTTGGGGGCCAGCGGGAGCAACATGCATCCTCATGCCCAGCCAGAGTTCCAGGGTGATTGGTGGTAGGTACCGGGGGGGGGGGCAGCGGGAGAAACCTACATCCCCATGCCCAGCCAGAGTTCCAGGGTGATTGGTGGTAGGTCCCGGTGGGGGGCAGCGGGAGAAACCTACATCCCCATGCCCAGCCAGAGTTCCAGGGTGATTGCTGGAAGGACCCGGTGGGGGGGCAGCGGGAGCAACCTGCATCCCCATGCCCAGCTAGAGTTCCAGGGTGATTGGTGGTAGGTCCCGGTGGGGGGGGCAGCGGGAGCAACCTGCATCCCCATGCCCAGCCAGAGTTCCAGGGTGATTGGTGGTAGGTCCCGGTGGGGGGGCAGCGGGAGCAACCTGCATCCTCATGCCCAGCCAGAGTTCCAGGGTGATTGCAGGTAGGTCCCGTTGGGGGCCAGCGGGAGCAACATGCATCCCCATGCCCAGCCAGAGTTCCAGGGTGATTGCTGGAAGGACCCGGTGGGGGGGCAGCGGGAGCAACCTGCATCCCCATGCCCAGCTAGAGTTCCAGGGTGATTGGTGGTAGGTCCCGGTGGGGGGGCAGCGGGAGCAACCTGCATCCTCATGCCCAGCCAGAGTTCCAGGGTGATTGCTGGAAGGACCCGGTGGGGGGGCAGCGGGAGCAACCTGCATCCTCATGCCCAGCCAGAGTTCCAGGGTGATTGCAGGTAGGTCCCGTTGGGGGCCAGCGGGAGCAACATGCATCCCCATGCCCAGCCAGAGTTCCAGGGTGATTGGTGGTAGGTCCCGGTGGGGGGGCAGCGGGAGCAACCTGCATCCCCATGCCCAGCCAGAGTTCCAGGGTGATTGGTGGTAGGTACCGGTGGGGGGGCAGCGGGAGAAACCTACATCCCCATGCCCAGCCAGAGTTCCAGGGTGATTGGTGGTAGGTCCCGGTGGGGGGGCAGCGGGAGCAACCTGCATCCCCATGCCCAGCCAGAGTTCCAGGGTGATTGGTGGTAGGTCCCGGTGGGGGGCAGCGGGAGCAACCTGCATCCTCATGCCCAGCCAGAGTTCCAGGGTGATTGCAGGTATGTCCCGGTGGGGTGGAAGGAGGGGGGCAGCGGGACCAACCTGTGTCCCTATGCCCAGCCAGAGTTCCAGAGTGATTGCAGGTAGGTCCCGTTGGGGGCCAGCGGGAGCAACATGCATCCCCATGCCCAGCCAGAGTTCCAGGGTGATTGCAGGAAGGACCCGGTGGGGGGGGGCAGCGGGAGCAACTTGCATCCCCATGCCCAGCCAGAGTTCCAGGGTGATTGCAGGAAGGTCCCGGTGGGGGGCCAGCGGGAGCAACCTGCATCCCCATGCCCAGCCAGAGTTCCAGGGTGATTGGTGGTAGGTCCCGGTGGGGGGGCAGCGGGAGCAACCTGCATCCTCATGCCCAGCCAGAGTTCCAGGGTGATTGCAGGTAGGTCCCGTTGGGGGCCAGCGGGAGCAACATGCATCCCCATTCCCAGCCAGAGTTCCAGGGTGATTGCTGGAAGGACCCGGTGGGGGGGCAGCGGGAGCAACCTGCATCCCCATGCCCAGCTAGAGTTCCAGGGTGATTGGTGGTAGGTCCCGGTGGGGTGGAAGGGGAGCAGCGGGAGCAACCTGCATCCCCATGCCCAGCCAGAGTTCCAGGGTGATTGCAGGTAGGTCCCGGTGGGGGGGCAGCGGGAGCAACTTGCATCCCCATGCCCAGCCAGAGTTCCAGGGCGATTGCTGGTAGGTCCCGGTGGGGTGGAAGGGGGAGCAACCCGCATCTCCATGCCCAGCCAGAGTTCCAGGGTGATTGCTGGTAGGTCCCGGTGGGGTGGAAGGGGGGCAGCGGGAGCAACCTGCATCCCCATGCCCAGCCAGAGTTCCAGGGTGATTGCAGGTAGGTCCCGGTGGGAGTCAGCGGGAGCAACTTGCATCCCCATGCCCAGCCAGAGTTCCAGGGTGATTGCTGGTAGGTAAGGAGATCCATTTGGTGACCAAACAGCAGTGAAAATAAAAAGGCCCAAATGTCAAAGAATGACACTTCTGCTACTGAAAGTGAAACATTTGAAAGTGAAACATTTAAAATCAAGTTAAAGTGGGGTATGTTCAAAAATGTCAGAGGAGGTGGTGAGCAGCAGAGGCAGGCCGGGGCAGAGTTCCAGGGCCAGGGGGTGACGGCAGGCAGCGTAGGCCGGGGCAGAGTTCCAGGGCGGTGGGGAGAGGACTGGGCCTCAATCCAAGGAGATCCATTTGGTGACTAAACAGCAGTGACAATAAAAAGGCCCAAATGCCAAAGAATGACATTTCTGCTACTGAAAGTGAAACATTTAAAATCAAGTTACAGTGGGGTATGTTCACAAATGTCAGAGGCGGTGGTGAGCAGCAGAGGCAGGCCGGGGCAGAGTTCCAGGGCCAGGGGTGTGACGGCAGGCAGCGTAGGCCGGGGCAGAGTTCCAGGGCGGTGGGGAGAGGACTAGGCCTCAATCCAAGGAGATCCATTTGGTGACCAAGCAGCAGTGAAAATAAAAAGGCCCAAATGTCAAAGAATGCCATTTCTGCTACTGAAAGTGAAACATTTGAAAGTGAAACATTTAAAATCAAGTTAAAGTGGGGTATGTTCACAAATGTCAGAGGCGGTGGTGAGCAGCAGAGGCAGGCCGGGGCAGAGTTCCAGGGCCAGGGGGTGACGGCAGGCAGCGTAGGCCGGGGCAGAGTTCCAGGGCGGTGGGGAGAGGACTGGGCCTCAATCCAAGGAGATCCATTTGGTGACTAAACAGCAGTGACAATAAAAAGGCCCAAATGCCAAAGAATGACATTTCTGCTACTGAAAGTGAAACATTTAAAATCAAGTTACAGTGGGGTATGTTCACAAATGTCAGAGGCGGTGGTGAGCAGCAGAGGCAGGCCGGGGCAGAGTTCCAGGGCCAGGGGTGTGACGGCAGGCAGCGTAGGCCGGGGCAGAGTTCCAGGGCGGTGGGGAGAGGACTAGGCCTCAATCCAAGGAGATCCATTTGGTGACCAAGCAGCAGTGAAAATAAAAAGGCCCAAATGTCAAAGAATGCCATTTCTGCTACTGAAAGTGAAACATTTGAAAGTGAAACATTTAAAATCAAGTTAAAGTGGGGTATGTTCACAAATGTCAGAGGCGGTGGTGAGCAGCAGAGGCAGGCCGGGGCAGAGTTCCAGGGCCAGGGGGTGACGGCAGGCAGCGTAGGCCGGGGCAGAGTTCCAGGGCGGTGGGGAGAGGACTGGGCCTCAATCCAAGGAGATCCATTTGGTGACTAAACAGCAGTGACAATAAAAAGGCCCAAATGCCAAAGAATGACATTTCTGCTACTGAAAGTGAAACATTTAAAATCAAGTTACAGTGGGGTATGTTCACAAATGTCAGAGGCGGTGGTGAGCAGCAGAGGCAGGCCGGGGCAGAGTTCCAGGGCCAGGGGTGTGACGGCAGGCAGCGTAGGCCGGGGCAGAGTTCCAGGGCGGTGGGGAGAGGACTAGGCCTCAATCCAAGGAGATCCATTTGGTGACCAAGCAGCAGTGAAAATAAAAAGGCCCAAATGTCAAAGAATGCCATTTCTGCTACTGAAAGTGAAACATTTGAAAGTGAAACATTTAAAATCAAGTTAAAGTGGGGTATGTTCACAAATGTCAGAGGCGGTGGTGAGCAGCAGAGGCAGGCCGGGGCAGAGTTCCAGGGCCAGGGGGTGACGGCAGGCAGCGTAGGCCGGGGCAGAGTTCCAGGGCGGTGGGGAGAGGACTGGGCCTCAATCCAAGGAGATCCATTTGGTGACTAAACAGCAGTGACAATAAAAAGGCCCAAATGCCAAAGAATGACATTTCTGCTACTGAAAGTGAAACATTTAAAATCAAGTTACAGTGGGGTATGTTCACAAATGTCAGAGGCGGTGGTGAGCAGCAGAGGCAGGCCGGGGCAGAGTTCCAGGGCCAGGGGTGTGACGGCAGGCAGCGTAGGCCGGGGCAGAGTTCCAGGGCGGTGGGGAGAGGACTAGGCCTCAATCCAAGGAGATCCATTTGGTGACCAAGCAGCAGTGAAAATAAAAAGGCCCAAATGTCAAAGAATGCCATTTCTGCTACTGAAAGTGAAACATTTGAAAGTGAAACATTTAAAATCAAGTTAAAGTGGGGTATGTTCACAAATGTCAGAGGCGGTGGTGAGCAGCAGAGGCAGGCCGGGGCAGAGTTCCAGGGCCAGGGGGTGACGGCAGGCAGCGTAGGCCGGGGCAGAGTTCCAGGGCGGTGGGGAGAGGACTAGGCCTCAATCCAAGGAGATCCATTTGGTGACCAAGCAGCAGTGAAAATAAAAAGGCCCAAATGTCAAAGAATGCCATTTCTGCTACTGAAAGTGAAACATTTGAAAGTGAAACATTTAAAATCAAGTTAAAGTGGGGTATGTTCAAAAATGTCAGAGGCGGTAGTGAACAGCAGAGGCAGACCGTGGCACAGTTCCAGGGCCAGAGTGTGATACTGTCCGCCGATAGATAACCCTTTGCACATTATCGTCATCATCATTATCAGCAGCAGTTGCTGTCAGCCAGCTCCAGAGTGTATGAGCGGGGTGTGCTGCCCATTGCAGCCCGGGGTAGAGGAGCCGTATGCAAGCTGTGCATGCCCGGTGGCAACAGTGTATGAGCTCCACAGCGCCAGCGGGGGGGGTGTCCCACTATGTCCCAAGCCGCCTGACATGTACTTCCGGTCGGCTAGGAGGTGGCATGTCACCTGGGCTGTCAGCCAGCCCCAGAGTGTATGAGCGGCGTGTGCCTGCACCCGTGGGGGGGATACAGGAGCCATGGGGAAGCTGTGCAAGACCGGGGGCAGCCGTGTAGGAGCTCTGCAGCGCCCGCTGTGGACTTCCAGGGCAAGAGCGGTAGGAGCGGCCAACTCATGCCGACCTCCTGGAACTCCCCGTCGGCCTCGCTCGCGGGTCGGTCCCGCTGATTTTTCTACCTTCATAATAAAAAAATCTTTTTTTTTTTATGGCATTTTCGGAAGCCTCAAGCCCACCTGGAGTTGCACGAGCAAGGCCACCTCGGCGTCTCCTTCCGAAAGCGGCCGGGAGCCAGTTCCGAGTATGAGCGGCGTGTGCCTGCCTTTTGCACCCGTGGGGGGATAGAGGGGCTCCTTGGGAGCTTGTACATGCCGGCAGCTTCCTTGTGGGAGCTCCACAGCGCCCGCGGCGAGTCCCGTTGTGTCCAGCCGGCTGACAAGCACTTCCGGTCCGCGAAGGATGCATGTCAGCGGCGGTGTGCCCGCTCCGGGTATGAGCGGCGTGTGCCTGCCTATGGCATCCTTGGGGGGATAGAGGAGCCATGGGGAAGCCGTGCCAGCCCGGTTGCAGCCGTGTACCAGCTCCTCAGCGCCAGCGTCGGAGTTTGAGGGCTTTAGCGGTATGCACGGCCAACTCATGCCGACCTCCTGGAACTCCCCGTCGGCTTCGCTCGCGGGTCGGTCCCGCTGATTTTTCTACCTTCATAATAAAAAAATCTTTTTTTTTTTATGCCATTTTCGGAAGCCTCAAGCCCACCTGGAGTTGCACGAGCAAGGCCACCTCGGCGTCTCCTTCCGAAAGCGGCCGGGAGCCAGTTCCGAGTATGAGCGGCGTGTGCCTGCCTTTTGCACCCGTGGGGGGATAGAGGGGCTCCTTGGGAGCTTGTACATGCCGGCAGCTTCCTTGTGGGAGCTCCACAGCGCCCGCGGCGAGTCCCGTTGTGTCCAGCCGGCTGACAAGCACTTCCGGTCCGCGAAGGATGCATGTCAGCGGCGGTGTGCCCGCTCCGGGTATGAGCGGCGTGTGCCTGCCTATGGCATCCTTGGGGGGATAGAGGAGCCATGGGGAAGCCGTGCCAGCCCGGTTGCAGCCGTGTACCAGCTCCTCAGCGCCAGCGTCGGAGTTTGAGGGCTTTAGCGGTATGCACGGCCAACTCATGCCGACCTCCTGGAACTCCCCGTCGGCTTCGCTCGCGGGTCGGTCCCGCTGATTTTTCTACCTTCATAATAAAAAAATCTTTTTTTTTTTATGGCATTTTCGGAAGCCTCAAGCCCACCTGGAGTTGCACGAGCAAGGCCACCTCGGCGTCTCCTTCCGAAAGCGGCCGGGAGCCAGTTCCGAGTATGAGCGGTGTGTGCCTGCCTTTTGCACCCGTGGGGGAATAGAGGAGCCATGGGGAAGCTGTGCATGCCCAAGCTTCAAACTGTCACCATGTCAACAGACATGGTGACAGCGTCCCGATCGCAAAGCAGGATTCAAACAGGACCAATCAGAGTGGTCCCTGTGCCGGAAACGAGCTGTGATTGGTCAGTACTGACAGGCCAATCATAGCGCAGGAGCAGTGTTGCCTGCCTATTGCACCCGTGGGGGGAATAGAGGAGCCATGGGGAAGCTGTGCATGCCCAAGCTTCAAACTGTCACCATGTCAACAGACATGGTGACAGTGTCCCGATCGCAAAGCAGGATTCAAACAGGACCAATCAGAGTGGTCCCTGTGCCGGAAACGAGCTGTGATTGGTCAGTACTGACAGGCCAATCACAGCGCAGTAGCAGTGGTGCCTGCCTATTGCACCCGTGGGGGGGATAGAGGAGCCATGGGGAAGCTGTGCATGCCCAAGCTTCAAACTGTCACCATGTCAACAGACATGGTGACAGCGTCCCGATCACAAAGCAGGATTCAAACAGGACCAATCAGAGTGGTCCCTGTGCCGGAAACGAGCTGTGATTGGTCAGTACTGACAGGCCAATCACAGCGCAGGAGCCGTGGTTTGCCGGCATCTCCGTCTCTGACAAGCTCTTTCCTGTCAGAGAGCTTGTGAGAGACGGAGACAGGAATAAATACAGTGCGTAAGTTAAAAAAAAACAGCGATCTGCCGCTTTTCTGCCCTTTTGTGCCCACTAACCTGTTTTTAGTTAGTTAGGTAGCACAAGTTTTTCAGTATGGCCAAAAGAGTCTTTTTAGCCGAGGAAGCATCTGCAATGCTGTGTTCCGACACGGACAGCGCAAGTGAAGGTGAGGAGCAGTTCGTGCTTCCATCTTCCTCTGCATCCAGTGACTCTGAATCTGCACCCCCCAGTCGGCGTAGAAGAGCCGTAGTTCCTGATCTGCCTGAGCTGACCTGGGAAGCTGCAGAGAATTATACCCCCCAGGTGCCTGAGTTTACAGCCCGCTCAGGCATTCAAATTGAAATGACGGGTTTCAGCCCCATTGATTATTTTAACCTTTTTTTTTCAGACTCCCTTTTAGCGTTAATGGTCCAGCAGACCAACATCTATGCGGAACAATTTATCGCCCAGAACCCTGACTCTTATTATGGGAGAAGCCAAAATTGGACCCCCACAAACCTAGTGGAATTGCGGAAGTTTTGGGGCATATTTTTAAGTTTTGGCCTAATAAAAAAGCCTAGGATTAGAGACTATTGGTCCCTTGATATTTTATATAACACCCCCATTTACCGCACAGTAATGCCAAGGAAGCGCTTCGAAGCCATCCTGAAATTCCTTCATTACAATGATAATAGCCAGTGCCCACCCCCACAGGACCCAAATTTTGATAGGCTATATAAAATACGACCATTGATTGCCCACTACTCCCAAATTTTTTCCCACGTTTATACCCCCCAGCAAAATATTTCGGTAGATGAATCCCTAGTCAGCTTCAAGGGTAGACTGCACTTCAGGCAGTATCTACCCAATAAAAGAGCCCGGTACGGCATAAAGCTCTACAAGCTGTGCGAAAGTGCCACCGGTTACACCTACTCCTTTAGGGTCTATGAGGGAAAAGACTCCCATATAGATCCCCCAGAATGCCCCCCTTTCCTTGGAATTAGTGGAAAGATCGTATGGGATCTTATCCATCCTTTACTTGGGAAAGGCTATCATCTTTATCTGGACAACTTTTATAACAGTGTCCCCTTAGTAAAAGTTCTCTTGTCCAGATCCACCTTGGCATGCGGAACAATCCGCAAAAATAAGAAGGGCCTCCCCAAAACATTGCTGGGTCAGATCCTAAAATTAGGAGAGAGCAAAGCTTTCTGCTGCGACAATCTGCTCCTCCTAAAGTATAAGGATAAAAGGGACGTCCTTATACTGACCAGCATACACGACAGCAGATGCAGCCTAGTCCCTGTACGTGGATCCACTTCCCAAGTCCCAAAACCATATTGTGTACAGGAGTACAACAAGTATATGGGTGGCGTTGACCTGTCCGACCAGGTTATAAAACCATACAACGCCATGCGCAAGACCAGAGTATGGTATAAGAAGCTGTCTGTGCATCTTACACAGATGGCTTTATACAACGCCTTTGTCCTCTATAGATATGCCAGCAGTGGAGGTACGTTCCTGCAATTTCAGGAAAAGGTCATAAAGTCCCTGATGTTTGGTAACCAGGAAGGAGAGGGCAGTTCATCTGGCTCTTCCGTCAGTAGGATAATTCCCGGCCAGCATTTCCCGACAGAAATCCCCCCCACTGAAAAAAAAAAGAAGCCCCAAAAAAAATGCCGTGTGTGTGCCAAGCGAGGCATTCGTAAGGACACCACATACCATTGTGAGACATGTCCCACAAATCCCGGCCTGTGCATGAACCAATGTTTCAAAATATATCATACCTCCTTGGATTTTTAATTTATTTATTCATTATTCACCTTTTCTGTCTCCCATACTGGCCATGACCAATTATTAATTTTTCTACTGACCAGCCCCATTTAAAATTTGATCATTTAAAAATTGTAAAAAAAAACCACCTAAAACAAAACTAAAAATTCTCACTATACCCCTAGATAATTTCCTCAATGGGTGTAGTTTCCGAAATGGGGTCACTTGTGGGGGGTTTCCACTGTTTAGTCCCCTCAGGGGCTTTGTAAATGTGACAAGGCCTCTCAAACCATTCCTGCTAAATGTGATCTCCCAAAGCCAAATGGCACTCCATCCCTTCTAAGCCATTCCCTGTGTTCAAATATCCGTTTATTACCACATGTGGGGTATTGTTTTACTCGGGAGACATTGCTTTACAAATTTTACGGTGCTTTTTCTCCTTCAGTCCTTGTGGAAATGAGAAAAAAAATGGCTAAACCTAAATTTTCTTTGAATAAATGTTGATTTTAATTTTCACGGCCTACTTCCAATAAATTCTGTAAAAAACCTGTGCGGTCAAAATGCTTACCATACCCCTAGATAATTTCCTTGAGGTGTCTAGTTTCCCAGATGGGGTCACTTGTGGGGGGTTTCCACTGTTTAGTCCCCTCAGGGGCTTTGTAAATGTGACAAGGCCTCTCAAACCATTCCTGCTAAATGTGATCTCCCAAAGCCAAATGGCACTCCATCCCTTCTAAGCCATGCCCTGTGTTCAAATATCCGTTTATTACCACATGTGGGGTATTGTTTTACTCGGGAGACATTGCTTTACAAATTTTACGGTGCTTTTTCTCCTTCAGTCCTTGTGGAAATGAGAAAAAAAATGGCTAAACCTAAATTTTCTTTGAATAAATGTTGATTTTAATTTTCACGGCCTACTTCCAATAAATTCTGTAAAAAACCTGTGCGGTCAAAATGCTTACCATACCCCTAGATAATTTCCTTGAGGTGTCTAGTTTCCCAGATGGGGTCACTTGTGGGGGGTTTCCACTGTTTAGTCCCCTCAGGGGCTTTGTAAATGTGACAAGGCCTCTCAAACCATTCCTGCTAAATGTGATCTCCCAAAGCCAAATGGCACTCCATCCCTTCTAAGCCATGCCCTGTGTTCAAATATCCGTTTATTACCACATGTGGGGTATTGTTTTACTCGGGAGACATTGCTTAACAAATTTTACGGTGCTTTTTCTCCTTCAGTCCTTGTGGAAATGAGAAAAAAAATGGCTAAACCTAAATTTTTCTTTGAATAAATGTTGATTTTAATTTTCACGGCCTACTTCCAATAAATTCTGTAAAAAACCTGTGCGGTCAAAATGCTTACCATACCCCTAGATAATTTCCTTGAGGTGTCTAGTTTCCCAGATGGGGTCACTTGTGGGGGGTTTCCACTGTTTAGTCCCCTCAGGGGCTTTGTAAATGTGACAAGGCCTCTCAAACCATTCCTGCTAAATGTGATCTCCCAAAGCCAAATGGCACTCCATCCCTTCTAAGCCATGCCCTGTGTTCAAATATCCGTTTATTACCACATGTGGGGTATTGTTTTACTCGGGAGACATTGCTTTACAAATTTTACGGTGCTTTTTCTCCTTCAGTCCTTGTGGAAATGAGAAAAAAAATGGCTAAACCTAAATTTTCTTTGAATAAATGTTGATTTTAATTTTCACGGCCTACTTCCAATAAATTCTGTAAAAAACCTGTGCGGTCAAAATGCTTACCATACCCCTAGATAATTTCCTTGAGGTGTCTAGTTTCCCAGATGGGGTCACTTGTGGGGGGTTTCCACTGTTTAGTCCCCTCAGGGGCTTTGTAAATGTGACAAGGCCTCTCAAACCATTCCTGCTAAATGTGATCTCCCAAAGCCAAATGGCACTCCATCCCTTCTAAGCCATGCCCTGTGTTCAAATATCCGTTTATTACCACATGTGGGGTATTGTTTTACTCGGGAGACATTGCTTTACAAATTTTACGGTGCTTTTTCTCCTTCAGTCCTTGTGGAAATGAGAAAAAAAATGGCTAAACCTAAATTTTCTTTGAATAAATGTTGATTTTAATTTTCACGGCCTACTTCCAATAAATTCTGTAAAAAACCTGTGCGGTCAAAATGCTTACCATACCCCTAGATAATTTCCTTGAGGTGTCTAGTTTCCCAGATGGGGTCACTTGTGGGGGGTTTCCACTGTTTAGTCCCCTCAGGGGCTTTGTAAATGTGACAAGGCCTCTCAAACCATTCCTGCTAAATGTGATCTCCCAAAGCCAAATGGCACTCCATCCCTTCTAAGCCATGCCCTGTGTTCAAATATCCGTTTATTACCACATGTGGGGTATTGTTTTACTCGGGAGACATTGCTTTACAAATTTTACGGTGCTTTTTCTCCTTCAGTCCTTGTGGAAATGAGAAAAAAAATGGCTAAACCTAAATTTTCTTTGAATAAATGTTGATTTTAATTTTTACGGCCTACTTCCAATAAATTCTGTAAAAAACCTGTGCGGTCAAAATGCTTACCATACCCCTAGATAATTTCCTTGAGGTGTCTAGTTTCCCAGATGGGGTCACTTGTGGGGGGTTTCCACTGTTTAGTCCCCTCAGGGGCTTTGTAAATGTGACAAGGCCTCTCAAACCATTCCTGCTAAATGTGATCTCCCAAAGCCAAATGGCACTCCATCCCTTCTAAGCCATGCCCTGTGTTCAAATATCCGTTTATTACCACATGTGGGGTATTGTTTTACTCGGGAGACATTGCTTTACAAATTTTACGGTGCTTTTTCTCCTTCAGTCCTTGTGGAAATGAGAAAAAAAATGGCTAAACCTAAATTTTCTTTGAATAAATGTTGATTTTAATTTTCACGGCCTACTTCCAATAAATTCTGTAAAAAACCTGTGCGGTCAAAATGCTCACCATACCCCTAGATAATTTCCTTGAGGTGTCTAGTTTCCCAGATGGGGTCACTTTTGGGGGATTTGTACTGTTTTGTCACTGCAAGAGCCCTTCTAACAAAATAAGGCCCCAAAATCCACTAGGTGTTCCTTTGCTTCTGAGGCCTGTGCTTCATTCCAGTAGCACGCTACGACCACATGTGGGATATTTCCTAAAACTGCAGAGACTGGGCAACAAATATTGAGTTGAATTTCTCTGCTAAAACCTTCTGTGTAATAAAAAAATAGTATTAAAAATTTATTTCTGCCAATAAATATGAAATTTATAAATTCCACCTCTACTTTGCTTTAATTCCTGTGAAATGTGTAAAGGGTTAAGACATTTTCTAAATGCTGTTTTGAATACTTTGAGGGGTGAAGTTTTTAAAATGGGGTGACTTTTTGGGGGTTTCTAATATATAAGGCCCTCAAAGCCACTTCACAACTGAACTGGCCCCTGTAAAAATGGCCTTTTGACATTTTCTTGAAAATGTGAGAAATTGCTGCTAAAGTTGTAGGCCTTGTGATGTCATAGAAAAATAAAAGGATGTTCAAAAAACGATGCCAATCTAAAGTAGACATATGGGTGATGTTAATTAGCAACCATTTTGTGTGGTATAACTGCCTGTCTTACAAGCAGATACATTTAAATTGAGAAAAATGCTAATTTTTGCAATTTTTCGCTAATTTTCGGTGTTATTCACAATTAAATATAGAACATATCGAGCAAATTTTGCTAGTAACTTAAAGTGCAATGTGTCACGAGAAAACAATCTCAGAATCGCTTGGATAGGTGAAAGCATTCCAGAGTTATTACCACATAAAGTGAACATGTCAGATTTGAAAAATGAGGCTCTGTCAGGAAGGTCAAAAGTGGCTAGGGCGGGAAGGGGTTAACCTAGTTCGGTCCCCACCGTTACAGTCGGATGTCAGCTGTAAGATACAGCTGAGATCCGGTGATGATGGCACCGACTCAGCTTCTGAGCCGGTGCCAAACATTGTACGTCATTTTGCGTGAAGTCAATGCTTTCCAGGACGTACATATACGTCCAATGGCGGGAAGGGGTTAATAATGACTAAAATTGTTTTTTTTTTAAAAAATTATATTGCACCCATGGGGGGGATAGAGGAGCCATGGGGAAGCTGTGCAAGACCGGGGACAGCCGTGTACGAGCTCCGCAGCGCCCGTTGCAGACTTCCAGGTTTCGAGCGGTAGACGCGGCCACCTCATGCCGACCTCCTAGAAGTCCCCGTCGGCCTCGCTCGCGGGTCGGTCCCGCTGATTTTTCTACCTTCTTAACCCCTTCCCGCCATTGGACGTATATGTACGTCCTGGAAAGCATTGACTTCACGCAAAATGACGTACAATGTTTGGCACCGGCTCAGAAGCTGAGTCGGTGCCATCATCACCGGATCTCAGCTGTATCTTACAGCTGACATCCGACTGTAACGGTGGGGACCGAACTAGGTTAATAATGACTAAAATTGTTTTTTTTTTTAAAAATTATATTGCACCCATGGGGGGGATAGAGGAGCCATGGGGAAGCTGTGCAAGACCGGGGACAGCCGTGTACGAGCTCCGCAGCGCCCGTTGCAGACTTCCAGGTTTCGAGCGGTAGACGCGGCCACCTCATGCCGACCTCCTAGAAGTCCCCGTCGGCCTCGCTCGCAGGTCGGTCCCGCTGATTTTTCTACCTTCTTAATAAAAAAATCTTTTTTTTTTTTATGGCATTTTCGGAAGCCCCAAGCCCACCTGGAGTTGCACGAGCAAGGCCACGTCGGCGACTCCTTCCGAAAGCGGCCGGGAGCCAGCTCCGTGTATGAGCGGTGTGTGCCTGCCTATTGCAGCCGTGGAGGGATAGAGGAGCCATGGGGAAGCTGTGCCAGCCCGGGGGCAGCCCTGTAGGAGCTCCACAGCGCCCGCGGCGAGTCCCGCCGTGTCCACCCGGCTGCCAAGCACTTCCGGTCCGCGAGTGATGCATGACAGCGGCCGGGAGCCAGCTCCGCCTATTAGCGGCGGTGTGCCTGCCTTCTGCACCCGTGGGGGGATAGAGGGGCCCCGTGGGAGCTGCTGCATGCCGGCAGCTTCCTTGTGGGAGCTCCACAGCGCCCGCGGTCCTCGGCGGACTTCCAGGGCAAGAGCGGTATGAGCGGCCACCTCATGCCGACCTCCTGGAAGTCCCCGTCGGCTTAGCTCGCGGGTCGGTCCCGCTGTTTTTTTTTTACCTTCTTAATAAAAAAATCTTTTTTTTTTTATGGTACTTTCGGAAGCCTCAAGCCCACCTGCAGTTGCACGAGCAAGGCCACCTCGGTGACTCCTACCGAAAGCGGCCGGGAGCCATCTCCGTGTACGAGCGGCGTGTGCGGCGTGTGCCTGCCTATTGCACCCGTGGGGGGATAGAGGAGCTTTGGGGAAGCTGTGCCAGCCCGGGGGCAGCCCTGTAGGAGCTCCACAGCGCCCGCGGCGAGTCCCGCCGTGTCCACCCGGCTGCCAAGCACTTCCGGTCCGCGAGTGATGCATGACAGCGGCCGGGAGCCAGCTCCGCCTATTAGCGGCGGTGTGCCTGCCTTCTGCACCCGTGGGGGGATAGAGGGGCCCCGTGGGAGCTGCTGCATGCCGGCAGCTTCCTTGTGGGAGCTCCACAGCGCCCGCGGTCCTCGGCGGACTTCCAGGGCAAGAGCGGTATGAGCGGCCACCTCATGCCGACCTCCTGGAAGTCCCCGTCGGCTTAGCTCGCGGGTCGGTCCCGCTGTTTTTTTTTTTACCTTCTTAATAAAAAAATCTTTTTTTTTTTATGGTACTTTCGGAAGCCTCAAGCCCACCTGCAGTTGCACGAGCAAGGCCACCTCGGTGACTCCTACCGAAAGCGGCCGGGAGCCATCTCCGTGTACGAGCGGCGTGTGCCTGCCTATTGCACCCGTGGGGGGATAGAGGAGCTTTGGGGAAGCTGTGCCAGCCCGGGGGCAGCCCTGTAGGAGCTCCACAGCGCCCGCGGCGAGTCCCGCCGTGTCCACCCGGCTGCCAAGCACTTCCGGTCCGCGAGTGATGCATGACAGCGGCCGGGAGCCAGCTCCGCCTATTAGCGGCGGTGTGCCTGCCTTCTGCACCCGTGGGGGGATAGAGGGGCCCCGTGGGAGCTTGTGGATGCCGGCAGCTTCCTTGTGGGAGCTCCACAGCGCCCGCGGCGAGTCCCGTCGTGTCCACCCGGCTGCCAAGCACTTCCGGTCCGCGAGTGATGCATGACAGCGGCCGGGAGCCAGCTCCGCCTATCAGCGGCGGTGTGCCTGCCTTCTGCACCCGTGGGGGGATAGAGGGGCCCCGTGGGAGCTGCTGCATGCCGGCAGCTTCCTTGTGGGAGCTCCACAGCGCCCGCGGTCCTCGGCGGACTTCCAGGGCAAGAGCGGTATGAGCGGCCACCTCATGCCGACCTCCTGGAAGTCCCCGTCGGCTTAGCTCGCGGGTCGGTCCCGCTGTTTTTTTTTTTACCTTCTTAATAAAAAAATCTTTTTTTTTTTATGGTACTTTCGGAAGCCTCAAGCCCACCTGCAGTTGCACGAGCAAGGCCACCTCGGTGACTCCTACCGAAAGCGGCCGGGAGCCATCTCCGTGTACGAGCGGCGTGTGCGGCGTGTGCCTGCCTATTGCACCCGTGGGGGGATAGAGGAGCTTTGGGGAAGCTGTGCCAGCCCGGGGGCAGCCCTGTAGGAGCTCCACAGCGCCCGCGGCGAGTCCCGCCGTGTCCACCCGGCTGCCAAGCACTTCCGGTCCGCGAGTGATGCATGACAGCGGCCGGGAGCCAGCTCCGCCTATTAGCGGCGGTGTGCCTGCCTTCTGCACCCGTGGGGGGATAGAGGGGCCCCGTGGGAGCTGCTGCATGCCGGCAGCTTCCTTGTGGGAGCTCCACAGCGCCCGCGGTCCTCGGCGGACTTCCAGGGCAAGAGCGGTATGAGCGGCCACCTCATGCCGACCTCCTGGAAGTCCCCGTCGGCTTAGCTCGCGGGTCGGTCCCGCTGTTTTTTTTTTTACCTTCTTAATAAAAAAATCTTTTTTTTTTTATGGTACTTTCGGAAGCCTCAAGCCCACCTGCAGTTGCACGAGCAAGGCCACCTCGGTGACTCCTACCGAAAGCGGCCGGGAGCCATCTCCGTGTACGAGCGGCGTGTGCGGCGTGTGCCTGCCTATTGCACCCGTGGGGGGATAGAGGAGCTTTGGGGAAGCTGTGCCAGCCCGGGGGCAGCCCTGTAGGAGCTCCACAGCGCCCGCGGCGAGTCCCGCCGTGTCCACCCGGCTGCCAAGCACTTCCGGTCCGCGAGTGATGCATGACAGCGGCCGGGAGCCAGCTCCGCCTATTAGCGGCGGTGTGCCTGCCTTCTGCACCCGTGGGGGGATAGAGGGGCCCCGTGGGAGCTGCTGCATGCCGGCAGCTTCCTTGTGGGAGCTCCACAGCGCCCGCGGCGAGTCCCGTCGTGTCCACCCGGCTGCCAAGCACTTCCGGTCCGCGAGTGATGCATGACAGCGGCCGGGAGCCAGCTCCGCCTATCAGCGGCGGTGTGCCTGCCTTCTGCACCCGTGGGGGGATAGAGGGGCCCCGTGGGAGCTGCTGCATGCCGGCAGCTTCCTTGTGGGAGCTCCACAGCGCCCGCGGTCCTCGGCGGACTTCCAGGGCAAGAGCGGTATGAGCGGCCACCTCATGCCGACCTCCTGGAAGTCCCCGTCGGCTTAGCTCGCGGGTCGGTCCCGCTGTTTTTTTTTTTACCTTCTTAATAAAAAAATCTTTTTTTTTTTATGGTACTTTCGGAAGCCTCAAGCCCACCTGCAGTTGCACGAGCAAGGCCACCTCGGTGACTCCTACCGAAAGCGGCCGGGAGCCATCTCCGTGTACGAGCGGCGTGTGCGGCGTGTGCCTGCCTATTGCACCCGTGGGGGGATAGAGGAGCTTTGGGGAAGCTGTGCCAGCCCGGGGGCAGCCCTGTAGGAGCTCCACAGCGCCCGCGGCGAGTCCCGCCGTGTCCACCCGGCTGCCAAGCACTTCCGGTCCGCGAGTGATGCATGACAGCGGCCGGGAGCCAGCTCCGCCTATTAGCGGCGGTGTGCCTGCCTTCTGCACCTGTGGGGGGATAGAGGGGCCCCGTGGGAGCTTGTGGATGCCGGCAGCTTCCTTGTGGGAGCTCCACAGCGCCCGCGGCGAGTCCCGTCGTGTCCACCCGGCTGCCAAGCACTTCCGGTCCGCGAGTGATGCATGACAGCGGCCGGGAGCCAGCTCCGCCTATCAGCGGCGGTGTGCCTGCCTTCTGCACCCGTGGGGGGATAGAGGGGCCCCGTGGGAGCTGCTGCATGCCGGCAGCTTCCTTGTGGGAGCTCCACAGCGCCCGCGGTCCTCGGCGGACTTCCAGGGCAAGAGCGGTATGAGCGGCCACCTCATGCCGACCTCCTGGAAGTCCCCGTCGGCTTAGCTCGCGGGTCGGTCCCGCTGTTTTTTTTTTTACCTTCTTAATAAAAAAATCTTTTTTTTTTTATGGTACTTTCGGAAGCCTCAAGCCCACCTGCAGTTGCACGAGCAAGGCCACCTCGGTGACTCCTACCGAAAGCGGCCGGGAGCCATCTCCGTGTACGAGCGGCGTGTGCGGCGTGTGCCTGCCTATTGCATCCGTGGGGGGATAGAGGAGCTTTGGGGAAGCTGTGCCAGCCCGGGGGCAGCCCTGTAGGAGCTCCACAGCGCCCGCGGCGAGTCCCGCCGTGTCCACCCGGCTGCCAAGCACTTCCGGTCCGCGAGTGATGCATGACAGCGGCCGGGAGCCAGCTCCGCCTATTAGCGGCGGTGTGCCTGCCTTCTGCACCCGTGGGGGGATAGAGGGGCCCCGTGGGAGCTGCTGCATGCCGGCAGCTTCCTTGTGGGAGCTCCACAGCGCCCGCGGTCCTCGGCGGACTTCCAGGGCAAGAGCGGTATGAGCGGCCACCTCATGCCGACCTCCTGGAAGTCCCCGTCGGCTTAGCTCGCGGGTCGGTCCCGCTGTTTTTTTTTTTACCTTCTTAATAAAAAAATCTTTTTTTTTTTATGGTACTTTCGGAAGCCTCAAGCCCACCTGCAGTTGCACGAGCAAGGCCACCTCGGTGACTCCTACCGAAAGCGGCCGGGAGCCATCTCCGTGTACGAGCGGCGTGTGCGGCGTGTGCCTGCCTATTGCACCCGTGGGGGGATAGAGGAGCTTTGGGGAAGCTGTGCCAGCCCGGGGGCAGCCCTGTAGGAGCTCCACAGCGCCCGCGGCGAGTCCCGCCGTGTCCACCCGGCTGCCAAGCACTTCCGGTCCGCGAGTGATGCATGACAGCCGCCGGAAGCCAGCTCCGCCTATTAGCGGCGGTGTGCCTGCCTTCTGCACCCGTGGGGGGATAGAGGGGCCCCGTGGGAGCTTGTGGATGCCGGCAGCTTCCTTGTGGGAGCTCCACAGCGCCCGCGGCGAGTCCCGTCGTGTCCACCCGGCTGCCAAGCACTTCCGGTCCGCGAGTGATGCATGACAGCGGCCGGGAGCCAGCTCCGCCTATCAGCGGCGGTGTGCCTGCCTTCTGCACCCGTGGGGGGATAGAGGGGCCCCGTGGGAGCTGCTGCATGCCGGCAGCTTCCTTGTGGGAGCTCCACAGCGCCCGCGGTCCTCGGCGGACTTCCAGGGCAAGAGCGGTATGAGCGGCCACCTCATGCCGACCTCCTGGAAGTCCCCGTCGGCTTAGCTCGCGGGTCGGTCCCGCTGTTTTTTTTTTTACCTTCTTAATAAAAAAATCTTTTTTTTTTTATGGTACTTTCGGAAGCCTCAAGCCCACCTGCAGTTGCACGAGCAAGGCCACCTCGGTGACTCCTACCGAAAGCGGCCGGGAGCCATCTCCGTGTACGAGCGGCGTGTGCGGCGTGTGCCTGCCTATTGCACCCGTGGGGGGATAGAGGAGCTTTGGGGAAGCTGTGCCAGCCCGGGGGCAGCCCTGTAGGAGCTCCACAGCGCCCGCGGCGAGTCCCGCCGTGTCCACCCGGCTGCCAAGCACTTCCGGTCCGCGAGTGATGCATGACAGCGGCCGGGAGCCAGCTCCGCCTATTAGCGGCGGTGTGCCTGCCTTCTGCACCCGTGGGGGGATAGAGGGGCCCCGTGGGAGCTGCTGCATGCCGGCAGCTTCCTTGTGGGAGCTCCACAGCGCCCGCGGCGAGTCCCGTCGTGTCCACCCGGCTGCCAAGCACTTCCGGTCCGCGAGTGATGCATGACAGCGGCCGGGAGCCAGCTCCGCCTATCAGCGGCGGTGTGCCTGCCTTCTGCACCCGTGGGGGGATAGAGGGGCCCCGTGGGAGCTGCTGCATGCCGGCAGCTTCCTTGTGGGAGCTCCACAGCGCCCGCGGTCCTCGGCGGACTTCCAGGGCAAGAGCGGTATGAGCGGCCACCTCATGCCGACCTCCTGGAAGTCCCCGTCGGCTTAGCTCGCGGGTCGGTCCCGCTGTTTTTTTTTTACCTTCTTAATAAAAAAATCTTTTTTTTTTTATGGTACTTTCGGAAGCCTCAAGCCCACCTGCAGTTGCACGAGCAAGGCCACCTCGGTGACTCCTACCGAAAGCGGCCGGGAGCCATCTCCGTGTACGAGCGGCGTGTGCGGCGTGTGCCTGCCTATTGCACCCGTGGGGGGATAGAGGAGCTTTGGGGAAGCTGTGCCAGCCCGGGGGCAGCCCTGTAGGAGCTCCACAGCGCCCGCGGCGAGTCCCGCCGTGTCCACCCGGCTGCCAAGCACTTCCGGTCCGCGAGTGATGCATGACAGCGGCCGGGAGCCAGCTCCGCCTATTAGCGGCGGTGTGCCTGCCTTCTGCACCCGTGGGGGGATAGAGGGGCCCCGTGGGAGCTGCTGCATGCCGGCAGCTTCCTTGTGGGAGCTCCACAGCGCCCGCGGCGAGTCCCGTCGTGTCCACCCGGCTGCCAAGCACTTCCGGTCCGCGAGTGATGCATGACAGCGGCCGGGAGCCAGCTCCGCCTATCAGCGGCGGTGTGCCTGCCTTCTGCACCCGTGGGGGGATAGAGGGGCCCCGTGGGAGCTGCTGCATGCCGGCAGCTTCCTTGTGGGAGCTCCACAGCGCCCGCGGTCCTCGGCGGACTTCCAGGGCAAGAGCGGTATGAGCGGCCACCTCATGCCGACCTCCTGGAAGTCCCCGTCGGCTTAGCTCGCGGGTCGGTCCCGCTGTTTTTTTTTTTACCTTCTTAATAAAAAAATCTTTTTTTTTTTATGGTACTTTCGGAAGCCTCAAGCCCACCTGCAGTTGCACGAGCAAGGCCACCTCGGTGACTCCTACCGAAAGCGGCCGGGAGCCATCTCCGTGTACGAGCGGCGTGTGCGGCGTGTGCCTGCCTATTGCACCCGTGGGGGGATAGAGGAGCTTTGGGGAAGCTGTGCCAGCCCGGGGGCAGCCCTGTAGGAGCTCCACAGCGCCCGCGGCGAGTCCCGCCGTGTCCACCCGGCTGCCAAGCACTTCCGGTCCGCGAGTTATGCATGACAGCGGCCGGGAGCCAGCTCCGCCTATTAGCGGCGGTGTGCCTGCCTTCTGCACCCGTGGGGGGATAGAGGGGCCCCGTGGGAGCTGCTGCATGCCGGCAGCTTCCTTGTGGGAGCTCCACAGCGCCCGCGGTCCTCGGCGGACTTCCAGGGCAAGAGCGGTATGAGCGGCCACCTCATGCCGACCTCCTGGAAGTCCCCGTCGGCTTAGCTCGCGGGTCGGTCCCGCTGTTTTTTTTTTTACCTTCTTAATAAAAAAATCTTTTTTTTTTTATGGTACTTTCGGAAGCCTCAAGCCCACCTGCAGTTGCACGAGCAAGGCCACCTCGGTGACTCCTACCGAAAGCGGCCGGGAGCCATCTCCGTGTACGAGCGGCGTGTGCGGCGTGTGCCTGCCTATTGCACCCGTGGGGGGATAGAGGAGCTTTGGGGAAGCTGTGCCAGCCCGGGGGCAGCCCTGTAGGAGCTCCACAGCGCCCGCGGCGAGTCCCGCCGTGTCCACCCGGCTGCCAAGCACTTCCGGTCCGCGAGTGATGCATGACAGCGGCCGGGAGCCAGCTCCGCCTATTAGCGGCGGTGTGCCTGCCTTCTGCACCCGTGGGGGGATAGAGGGGCCCCGTGGGAGCTTGTGGATGCCGGCAGCTTCCTTGTGGGAGCTCCACAGCGCCCGCGGCGAGTCCCGTCGTGTCCACCCGGCTGCCAAGCACTTCCGGTCCGCGAGTGATGCATGACAGCGGCCGGGAGCCAGCTCCGCCTATCAGCGGCGGTGTGCCTGCCTTCTGCACCCGTGGGGGGATAGAGGGGCCCCGTGGGAGCTGCTGCATGCCGGCAGCTTCCTTGTGGGAGCTCCACAGCGCCCGCGGTCCTCGGCGGACTTCCAGGGCAAGAGCGGTGTGAGCGGCCACCTCATGCCGACCTCCTGGAAGTCCCCGTCGGCTTAGCTCGTGGGTAGGTCCCGCTGTTTTTTTTTTTACCTTCTTAATAAAAAAATCTTTTTTTTTTTATGGTACTTTCGGAAGCCTCAAGCCCACCTGCAGTTGCACGAGCAAGGCCACCTCGGTGACTCCTACCGAAAGCGGCCGGGAGCCATCTCCGTGTACGAGCGGCGTGTGCGGCGTGTGCCTGCCTATTGCACCCGTGGGGGGATAGAGGAGCTTTGGGGAAGCTGTGCCAGCCCGGGGGCAGCCCTGTACGAGCTCCACAGCGCCCGCGGCGAGTCCCGCCGTGTCCACCCGGCTGCCAAGCACTTCCGGTCCGCGAGTGATGCATGACAGCGGCCGGGAGCCAGCTCCGCCTATTAGCGGCGGTGTGCCTGCCTTCTGCACCCGTGGGGGGATAGAGGGGCCCCGTGGGAGCTGCTGCATGCCGGCAGCTTCCTTGTGGGAGCTCCACAGCGCCCGCGGCGAGTCCCGTAGTTCACCCGCCCGACAAGCACTTCCGGCCCGCGGCGGACTTCCAGGGCTCAAGCGGTAGGCGCGGCCACCTCATGCCGACCTCCTGGAACTCCCCCTCGGCCTCGCTCGCGTGTCTGTCTTCATTCACGTTTTGGAGGAAAAACCCTATGAGGTTTTTATTTTGGCCTTCAGCCAAGCAGCAGTTCCAGGAGGCCGGGCATTTTGGCACCTCCCACCGGTGTAATTGGCGAGGTGACACTTTTAGGGGTGTGAATATCTCCTACGCCTGAAATACTGTGAGAGGGAGAACTTGCTCCGCCTCCCAAGTCCAACACTTCCAGGACGAGAGGAGGGCGGGAGGCGTTCCCTGCTTAGGCCGAATGCTGCTTCCACGGCGATAGCGGCACCAAGCCGCCCTCTCACGCCGCTGCCCTGGATGTCCCCGTCGGCCTCGCTCGCTGGTCGGGTCCGGTGTTTTTTTACCTTCTTAATAAAAAATTAATTTTTTTTTTATGTTATTTCCTGAAGCCCCAAGCCCACCTGCAGTTGCACGAGCAAGGCCACCTCGGCAACTCCTACCGAAAGCCGTGAACGAGGAAGTACAAACGGGAGCTGCTCCCGTTCCAAGCCGAGAAGGACTTCCATGGTGTGACCGGTAGGTAGTGGCACCTCCTGCCGTCCTCCTGGAAGTCCCCGTCGGCCTGGCTCACGGCTCGGTCCCGCTGTGTGTTTTACCTTCATAATAAAAAACACTTTTTTTTTTTATGGTATTTTCTGAAGTCCCAAGCCGACCTGCAGTTGCAGGAGCTCGGCCACCTCGGCAACTCCTACCGAAAGCCGTGAACGAGGAAGTACAAACGGGAGCTGCTCCCGTTCCAAGCCGAGAAGGACTTCCATGGTGTGACCGGTAGGTAGTGGCACCTCCTGCCGTCCTCCTGGAAGTCCCCGTCGGCCTGGCTCACGGCTCGGTCCCGCTGTGTGTTTTACCTTCATAATAAAAAACACTTTTTTTTTTTATGGTATTTTCTGAAGTCCCAAGCCGACCTGCAGTTGCAGGAGCTCGGCCACCTCGGCAACTCCTACCGAAAGCCGTGAACGAGGAAGTACAAACGGGAGCTGCTCCCGTTCCAAGCCGAGAAGGACTTCCATGGTGTGACCGGTAGGTAGTGGCACCTCCTGCCGTCCTCCTGGAAGTCCCCGTCGGCCTCGCTCGCAGGTCTGTCTTCATTGACGTTTTGGAGAAAAAACCCTATGAGGTTTTTATTTTGGGCCTCAGCCGGGCAGCAGTTCCATGAGCCCGGGTACTTTGGCACCTTACCCCGGTGTATTTGAGGTGGTGACACTTTTAGGGGTGTGAATATCTCCTTCACCTGAAATCCTGTGAGAGGGCATCTAGGTTTTGAGTTCCAAGTCCCAACGGTTCTTCCTAGCGGGAAGTCCTAACCGTTCCTGGCCGAGAGTGACTTCCAGGGTTTGAGCAATAGGTACCGGCCCGCCCTCTCACGGTGCCTCCTGGAAGTCCCCGTCGGCCTCGTTTGCTGGTCGGTCCGCTGCACCTTAACTTCCATGAAAGAACTTTGGTGCATTCTTTCTGGAGTCCCAGGCCGACCAGCAGTTGCAGGAGCTCGGCCAGCTCTGTGACTCCAACCGAGTACCATGAAGGAGGACGTGCTGCACGTTCTTGCGGGAGCTGCACCTGGTCCAACCCGAGAAGGACTTCCATGGTGTGACCGGTATGTAGTGGCACGTCATGCTGGCCTCCTGGAAGTTCCCGTCGGCCTTGCTCGCTGGTCGGTCCGCTGCACCTGAACTTCCACGAAAGAACTTTGATGCATTCTTTCTGGAGTCCCAGGCCGACCAGCAGTTGCAGGAGCTCGGCCACCTTGGCGACTCCAACCGAACACCTTGAAGGAGGACGTGCTGCACGTTCTAGCGGGAGCTGCACCTGGTCCAACCCGAGAATGACTTCCATGGTGTGACCGGTATGTAGTGGCACGTCATGCCGGCCCCCTGGAAGTCCCCGTCGGCCTCGCTGGCAGGTCTGTCTTCATTGACGTTTTGGAGGAAAAACCCTATGAGGTTTTTATTTTGGGCCTCAGCCGGGCAGCAGTTCCAGGAGCCCGGGTACTTTGGCACCTTACCCCGGTGTATTTGAGGTGGTGACACTTTTAGGGGTGTGAATATCTCCTTCACCTGAAATCCTGTGAGAGGGCATTTAGGTTTTGAGTTCCAAGTCCCAACGGTTCTTCCTAGCGGGAAGTCCTAACCGTTCGTGGCCGAGAGTGACTTCCAGGGTGTGAGCGATAGGCACCGGCCCTCTCATGGTGTCTCCTGGAAGTCCCCGTCGGCCTCGTTGGCTGGTCGGTCCGCTGCACCTGAACTTCCACGAAAGAACTTTGGTGCATTCTTTCTGGAGTCCCAGGCCGACCAGCAGTTGTAGGAGCTCGGCCACGTTGGCGACTCCAATCGAGAGTACCGTGAAGGAGGACGTGCTGCACGTTCTAGCGGGAGCTGCACCTGGTCCAACCCGAGAATGACTTCCATGGTGTGGCCGGTATGTAGTGGCACGCCATGCCGGCCTCCTGGAAGTCCCCGTCGGCCTAGCTCGCAGGTCTGTCTTCATTGACGTTTTGGAGGAAAAACCCTATGAGGTTTTTATTTTGGGCTTCAGCCGGGCAGCAGTTCCAGGAGCCCGGGTAAGTTGGCACCTTACCCCGGTGTATTTGAGGTGGTGACACTTTTAGGGGATCGAATATCTCCTTCACCTGAAAACCTGTGAGAGGGCATTTCTGCTCCGCGTTCCAAGTCCCAACGGTTCTTCCTAGCGGGAAGTCCTAACCCTTCGTGGCCGAGAAGGACTTCCATGGTGTGACTGGTATGTAGTGGCACGTCATGCCGGCCTCCTGGAAGTCCCCGTCGGCCTCGTTGGCTGGTCGGTCCGCTGCACCTGAACTTCCACGAAAGAACTTTGGTGCATTCTTTCTGGAGTCCCAGGCCGACCAGCAGTTGTAGGAGCTCGGCCACGTTGGCGACTCCAATCGAGAGTACCGTGAAGGAGGACGTGCTGCACGTTCTAGCGGGAGCTGCACCTGGTCCAACCCGAGAATGACTTCCATGGTGTGGCCGGTATGTAGTGGCACGCCATGCCGGCCTCCTGGAAGTCCCCGTCGGCCTAGCTCGCAGGTCTGTCTTCATTGACGTTTTGGAGGAAAAACCCTATGAGGTTATTATTTTGGGCTTCAGCCGGGCAGCAGTTCCAGGAGCCCGGGTAAGTTGGCACCTTACCCCGGTGTATTTGAGGTGGTGACACTTTTAGGGGTGCGAATATCTCCTTCACCTGAAATCCTGTGAGAGGGCATTTAGGTTTTGAGTTCCAAGTCCCAACGGTTCTTCCTAGCGGGAAGTCCTAACCGTTCGTGGCCGAGAGTGACTTCCAGGGTGTGAGCGATAGGCACCGGCCCTCTCATGGTGTCTCCTGGAAGTCCCCGTTGGCCTCATTGGCTGGTCGGTCCGCTGCACCTGAACTTCCACGAAAGAACTTTGGTACATTCTTTCTGGAGTCCCAGGCCGACCAGCAGTTGTAGGAGCTCGGCCACGTTGGCGACTCCAATCGAGAGTACCGTGAAGGAGGACGTGCTGCACGTTCTAGCGGGAGCTGCACCTGGTCCAACCCGAGAATGACTTCCATGGTGTGGCCGGTATGTAGTGGCACGCCATGCCGGCCTCCTGGAAGTCCCCGTCGGCCTAGCTGGCAGGTCTGTCTTCATTGACGTTTTGGAGGAAAAACCCTATGAGGTTTTTATTTTGGGCCTCAGCCGGGCAGCAGTTCCAGGAGCCCGGGTACTTTGGCACCTTACCCCGGTGTATTTGAGGTGGTGACACTTTTAGGGGTGTGAATATCTCCTTCACCTGAAATCCTGTGAGAGGGCATTTAGGTTTTGAGTTCCAAGTCCCAACGGTTCTTCCTAGCGGGAAGTCCTAACCGTTCGTGGCCGAGAGTGACTTCCAGGGTGTGAGCGATAGGCACCGGCCCTCTCATGGTGTCTCCTGGAAGTCCCCGTCGGCCTCGTTGGCTGGTCGGTCCGCTGCACCTGAACTTCCACGAAAGAACTTTGGTGCATTCTTTCTGGAGTCCCAGGCCGACCAGCAGTTGTAGGAGCTCGGCCACGTTGGCGACTCCAATCGAGAGTACCGTGAAGGAGGACGTGCTGCACGTTCTAGCGGGAGCTGCACCTGGTCCAACCCGAGAATGACTTCCATGGTGTGGCCGGTATGTAGTGGCACGCCATGCCGGCCTCCTGGAAGTCCCCGTCGGCCTAGCTCGCAGGTCTGTCTTCATTGACGTTTTGGAGGAAAAACCCTATGAGGTTTTTATTTTGGGCTTCAGCCGGGCAGCAGTTCCAGGAGCCCGGGTAAGTTGGCACCTTACCCCGGTGTATTTGAGGTGGTGACACTTTTAGGGGAGCGAATATCTCCTTCACCTGAAAACCTGTGAGAGGGCATTTCTGCTCCGCGTTCCAAGTCCCAACGGTTCTTCCTAGCGGGAAGTCCTAACCCTTCGTGGCCGAGAAGGACTTCCATGGTGTGACTGGTATGTAGTGGCACGTCATGCCGGCCTCCTGGAAGTCCCCGTCGGCCTCGTTGGCTGGTCGGTCCGCTGCACCTGAACTTCCACGAAAGAACTTTGGTGCATTCTTTCTGGAGTCCCAGGCCGACCAGCAGTTGTAGGAGCTCGGCCACGTTGGCGACTCCAATCGAGAGTACCGTGAAGGAGGACGTGCTGCACGTTCTAGCGGGAGCTGCACCTGGTCCAACCCGAGAATGACTTCCATGGTGTGGCCGGTATGTAGTGGCACGCCATGCCGGCCTCCTGGAAGTCCCCGTCGGCCTAGCTCGCAGGTCTGTCTTCATTGACGTTTTGGAGGAAAAACCCTATGAGGTTATTATTTTGGGCTTCAGCCGGGCAGCAGTTCCAGGAGCCCGGGTAAGTTGGCACCTTACCCCGGTGTATTTGAGGTGGTGACACTTTTAGGGGTGCGAATATCTCCTTCACCTGAAATCCTGTGAGAGGGCATTTAGGTTTTGAGTTCCAAGTCCCAACGGTTCTTCCTAGCGGGAAGTCCTAACCGTTCGTGGCCGAGAGTGACTTCCAGGGTGTGAGCGATAGGCACCGGCCCTCTCATGGTGTCTCCTGGAAGTCCCCGTTGGCCTCATTGGCTGGTCGGTCCGCTGCACCTGAACTTCCACGAAAGAACTTTGGTACATTCTTTCTGGAGTCCCAGGCCGACCAGCAGTTGTAGGAGCTCGGCCACGTTGGCGACTCCAATCGAGAGTACCGTGAAGGAGGACGTGCTGCACGTTCTAGCGGGAGCTGCACCTGGTCCAACCCGAGAATGACTTCCATGGTGTGGCCGGTATGTAGTGGCACGCCATGCCGGCCTCCTGGAAGTCCCCGTCGGCCTAGCTGGCAGGTCTGTCTTCATTGACGTTTTGGAGGAAAAACCCTATGAGGTTTTTATTTTGGGCCTCAGCCGGGCAGCAGTTCCAGGAGCCCGGGTACTTTGGCACCTTACCCCGGTGTATTTGAGGTGGTGACACTTTTAGGGGTGTGAATATCTCCTTCACCTGAAATCCTGTGAGAGGGCATTTAGGTTTTGAGTTCCAAGTCCCAACGGTTCTTCCTAGCGGGAAGTCCTAACCGTTCGTGGCCGAGAGTGACTTCCAGGGTGTGAGCGATAGGCACCGGCCCTCTCATGGTGTCTCCTGGAAGTTCCCGGTTGGCATCGTTGGCTGGTCGGTCCGCTGCACCTGAACTTCCACGAAAGAACTTTGGTGCATTCTTTCTGGAGTCCCAGGCCGACCAGCAGTTGTAGGAGCTCGGCCACGTTGGCGACTCCAATCGAGAGTACCGTGAAGGAGGACGTGCTGCACGTTCTAGCGGGAGCTGCACCTGGTCCAACCCGAGAATGACTTCCATGGTGTGGCCGGTATGTAGTGGCACGCCATGCCGGCCTCCTGGAAGTCCCCGTCGGCCTAGCTCGCAGGTCTGTCTTCATTGACGTTTTGGAGGAAAAACCCTATGAGGTTTTTATTTTGGGCTTCAGCCGGGCAGCAGTTCCAGGAGCCCGGGTAAGTTGGCACCTTACCCCGGTGTATTTGAGGTGGTGACACTTTTAGGGGAGCGAATATCTCCTTCACCTGAAAACCTGTGAGAGGGCATTTCTGCTCCGCGTTCCAAGTCCCAACGGTTCTTCCTAGCGGGAAGTCCTAACCCTTCGTGGCCGAGAAGGACTTCCATGGTGTGACTGGTATGTAGTGGCACGTCATGCCGGCCTCCTGGAAGTCCCCGTCGGCCTCGTTGGCTGGTCGGTCCGCTGCACCTGAACTTCCACGAAAGAACTTTGGTGCATTCTTTCTGGAGTCCCAGGCCGACCAGCAGTTGTAGGAGCTCGGCCACGTTGGCGACTCCAATCGAGAGTACCGTGAAGGAGGACGTGCTGCACGTTCTAGCGGGAGCTGCACCTGGTCCAACCCGAGAATGACTTCCATGGTGTGGCCGGTATGTAGTGGCACGCCATGCCGGCCTCCTGGAAGTCCCCGTCGGCCTAGCTCGCAGGTCTGTCTTCATTGACGTTTTGGAGGAAAAACCCTATGAGGTTATTATTTTGGGCTTCAGCCGGGCAGCAGTTCCAGGAGCCCGGGTAAGTTGGCACCTTACCCCGGTGTATTTGAGGTGGTGACACTTTTAGGGGTGCGAATATCTCCTTCACCTGAAATCCTGTGAGAGGGCATTTAGGTTTTGAGTTCCAAGTCCCAACGGTTCTTCCTAGCGGGAAGTCCTAACCGTTCGTGGCCGAGAGTGACTTCCAGGGTGTGAGCGATAGGCACCGGCCCTCTCATGGTGTCTCCTGGAAGTCCCCGTTGGCCTCATTGGCTGGTCGGTCCGCTGCACCTGAACTTCCACGAAAGAACTTTGGTACATTCTTTCTGGAGTCCCAGGCCGACCAGCAGTTGTAGGAGCTCGGCCACGTTGGCGACTCCAATCGAGAGTACCGTGAAGGAGGACGTGCTGCACGTTCTAGCGGGAGCTGCACCTGGTCCAACCCGAGAATGACTTCCATGGTGTGGCCGGTATGTAGTGGCACGCCATGCCGGCCTCCTGGAAGTCCCCGTCGGCCTAGCTGGCAGGTCTGTCTTCATTGACGTTTTGGAGGAAAAACCCTATGAGGTTTTTATTTTGGGCCTCAGCCGGGCAGCAGTTCCAGGAGCCCGGGTACTTTGGCACCTTACCCCGGTGTATTTGAGGTGGTGACACTTTTAGGGGTGTGAATATCTCCTTCACCTGAAATCCTGTGAGAGGGCATTTAGGTTTTGAGTTCCAAGTCCCAACGGTTCTTCCTAGCGGGTAGTCCTAACCGTTCGTGGCCGAGAGTGACTTCCAGGGTGTGAGCGATAGGCACCGGCCCTCTCATGGTGTCTCCTGGAAGTCCCCGTCGGCCTCGTTGGCTGGTCGGTCCGCTGCACCTGAACTTCCACGAAAGAACTTTGGTGCATTCTTTCTGGAGTCCCAGGCCGACCAGCAGTTGTAGGAGCTCGGCCACGTTGGCGACTCCAATCGAGAGTACCGTGAAGGAGGACGTGCTGCACGTTCTAGCGGGAGCTGCACCTGGTCCAACCCGAGAATGACTTCCATGGTGTGGCCGGTATGTAGTGGCACGCCATGCCGGCCTCCTGGAAGTCCCCGTCGGCCTAGCTCGCAGGTCTGTCTTCATTGACGTTTTGGAGGAAAAACCCTATGAGGTTTTTATTTTGGGCTTCAGCCGGGCAGCAGTTCCAGGAGCCCGGGTAAGTTGGCACCTTACCCCGGTGTATTTGAGGTGGTGACACTTTTAGGGGAGCGAATATCTCCTTCACCTGAAAACCTGTGAGAGGGCATTTCTGCTCCGCGTTCCAAGTCCCAACGGTTCTTCCTAGCGGGAAGTCCTAACCCTTCGTGGCCGAGAAGGACTTCCATGGTGTGACTGGTATGTAGTGGCACGTCATGCCGGCCTCCTGGAAGTCCCCGTCGGCCTCGTTGGCTGGTCGGTCCGCTGCACCTGAACTTCCACGAAAGAACTTTGGTGCATTCTTTCTGGAGTCCCAGGCCGACCAGCAGTTGTAGGAGCTCGGCCACGTTGGCGACTCCAATCGAGAGTACCGTGAAGGAGGACGTGCTGCACGTTCTAGCGGGAGCTGCACCTGGTCCAACCCGAGAATGACTTCCATGGTGTGGCCGGTATGTAGTGGCACGCCATGCCGGCCTCCTGGAAGTCCCCGTCGGCCTAGCTCGCAGGTCTGTCTTCATTGACGTTTTGGAGGAAAAACCCTATGAGGTTATTATTTTGGGCTTCAGCCGGGCAGCAGTTCCAGGAGCCCGGGTAAGTTGGCACCTTACCCCGGTGTATTTGAGGTGGTGACACTTTTAGGGGTGCGAATATCTCCTTCACCTGAAATCCTGTGAGAGGGCATTTAGGTTTTGAGTTCCAAGTCCCAACGGTTCTTCCTAGCGGGAAGTCCTAACCGTTCGTGGCCGAGAGTGACTTCCAGGGTGTGAGCGATAGGCACCGGCCCTCTCATGGTGTCTCCTGGAAGTCCCCGTTGGCCTCATTGGCTGGTCGGTCCGCTGCACCTGAACTTCCACGAAAGAACTTTGGTACATTCTTTCTGGAGTCCCAGGCCGACCAGCAGTTGTAGGAGCTCGGCCACGTTGGCGACTCCAATCGAGAGTACCGTGAAGGAGGACGTGCTGCACGTTCTAGCGGGAGCTGCACCTGGTCCAACCCGAGAATGACTTCCATGGTGTGGCCGGTATGTAGTGGCACGCCATGCCGGCCTCCTGGAAGTCCCCGTCGGCCTAGCTTGCAGGTCTGTCTTCATTGACGTTTTGGAGGAAAAACCCTATGAGGTTATTATTTTGGGCTTCAGCCGGGCAGCAGTTCCAGGAGCCCGGGTAAGTTGGCACCTTACCCCGGTGTATTTGAGGTGGTGACACTTTTAGGGGTGCGAATATCTCCTTCACCTGAAATCCTGTGAGAGGGCATTTAGGTTTTGAGTTCCAAGTCCCAACGGTTCTTCCTAGCGGGAAGTCCTAACCGTTCGTGGCCGAGAGTGACTTCCAGGGTGTGAGCGATAGGCACCGGCCCTCTCATGGTGTCTCCTGGAAGTCCCCGTTGGCCTCATTGGCTGGTCGGTCCGCTGCACCTGAACTTCCACGAAAGAACTTTGGTACATTCTTTCTGGAGTCCCAGGCCGACCAGCAGTTGTAGGAGCTCGGCCACGTTGGCGACTCCAATCGAGAGTACCGTGAAGGAGGACGTGCTGCACGTTCTAGCGGGAGCTGCACCTGGTCCAACCCGAGAAGGACTTCCATGGTGTGACCGGTATGTAGTGGCACGTCATGCCGGCCTCCTGGAAGTCCCCGTCGGCCTCGCTGGCAGGTCTGTCTTCATTGACGTTTTGGAGGAAAAACCCTATGAGGTTTTTATTTTGGGCTTCAGCCGGGCAGCAGTTCCAGGAGCCCGGGTAAGTTGGTACCTTACCCCGGTGTATTTGAGGTGGTGACACTTTTAGGGGTGCGAATATCTCCTTCACCTGAAATCCTGTGAGAGGGCATTTTGGTTTCGTGTTCCAAGTCCCTACGGTTCTTCCTAGCGGGAAGTCCTAACCGTTCGTGGCCGAGAGTGACTTCCAGGGTGTGAGCGATAGGCACCGGCCCTCTCATGGTGTCTCCTGGAAGTCCTCGTCGGCCTCGTCCACCTGTCGTTAAGCTGTGAGAGGAGCACGTGCTCCCGCGCCGTTTGAGTCTTTGGAATTTGTCCAAGACTCCTCAGATCGATCTGGCTCCCCGCGACCCGGCGGCGGAGGGACCACTCGCTCGGCAGTGCTTTGGAGCCCTGTCGGTTACGGCGAGCGCGTCTTCCTCCCACACCGTCCGGGTCTGTTTCGCCCCCGGCCACCTACGGCCGGTGTCCCAAAAAGCCCGGCGGTCCTGCTAAGGCGGGCGCCGGTACCTCTCGCTCCCGCGAGGTGCGTTTGCTCAGTGCTGCTTCTATCACTCTAAAAGGCGTCCGAGAGTGCGCTGGTGTCGCCGGAGCCCGAGGCGCGAGAGAAAGCTTTAAACGACGGGGAGGCAGTGACCGCCCCCGTATGTCCGCTGCTCGCAAGGGCCTCTCTAGCCGAGGTGCTCCCAGGCGCACCCGCGCATGGGGCACGGTTGTTTCTCGCAAGTAGTCCAAAGCCGTCTTCCGCCTCGCCCGAGGCTGGAAGTGTCGGCGTGGCTCCCGCATGCAAGCCACACGCGGCTCCACGGTGGCTTCCCTCCCCCCCTCTCCGGAGGGGGCGGCCCCATCCCATGTGGAGCCGCTAAGCCGCCGGGAAAGCGGCCTCGGTTCCCCGTGGGCGACAAAGGCGTCCTCCTCGGCACTTTGCGAGCTGGGCCGCCGGAGAGAGCAGTTAACCCGGATTGTCGAGGTTGTCCGTTGCCTTTGTCCCATATTACCTAAGCCTGGTCCTTGTTACCTTACTGGTAAGGGTTAGGGACGCTGAGCGCGCTCCATCTTCTCGGCTCTATGTTGGGCTCTCTCTAAACAGGTCCTCGACTTAAGACCGACCGGTCTTCGTAGGCATCCTTCATCTCGGCAGGTTGCGAGCTGGGCCGCCGGTGAGAGCAGTTAACCCGGATTGTCGAGGTTGCCGTTGCCTTTGTCCCATATTACCTAAGCCTGGTCCTTGATACCTTACTGGTAAGGGTTAGGGACACTGAGCGCGCTCCATCTTCTCGGCTCTATGTTGGGCTCTCTCTAAACAGGTCCTCGACTTACGATGCTGCCCCGACCGACCGACCGGTCTTCGTAGGAGTCCTCCATCTCGGCAGGTTGCGAGCTGGGCCGCCGGTGAGAGCAGTTAACCCGGATTGTCGAGGTTGCCGTTGCCTTTGTCCCATATTACCTAAGCCTGGTCCTTGATACCTTACTGGTAAGGGTTAGGGACGATGAGCGCGCTCCATCTTCTCGGCTCTATGTTGGGCTCTCTCTAAACAGGTCCTCGACTTACGATTCTGCCCCGACCGACCGACCGGTCTTCGTAGGCGTCCTCCATCTCGGCAGGTTGCGAGCTGGGCCGCCGGTGAGAGCAGTTAACCCGGATTGTCGAGGTTGCCGTTGCCTTTGTCCCATATTACCTAAGCCTGGTCCTTGATACCTTACTGGTAAGGGTTAGGGACGATGAGCGCGCTCCATCTTCTCGGCTCTATGTTGGGCTCTCTCTAAACAGGTCCTCGACTTACGATTCTGCCCCGACCGACCGACCGGTCTTCGTAGGCTTCCTCCATCTCGGCAGGTTGCGAGCTGGGCCGCGGTGAGAGTATGTAGCCCGGACTGTCCTGAAGCGTCACAGTGGCATATTGAACACCCCGGTTGACTTACATTTATGTGGTCGCGAAACCTGGTTGCGGTCTCAGTGCCAATCTGCGTCCAACAACGGGGCTCTTGGTTGCTCTCTTTCCATGTGTCCTAGACTGTCTTCCGATGCCTTGGAAGGGTCGGTCGGTTGTTTGAAGGCATCCTCCTCCTCGGCAGGTTGAGAGCTGGCCCGCGGTGAGAGTATGTAGCCCGGACTGTCCTGAAGCGTCACAGTGGCATATTGAACACCCCGGTTGACTTACATTTATGTGGTCGCGAAACCTGGTTGCGGTCTCAGTGCCAATCTGCGTCCAACAACGGGGCTCTTGGTTGCTCTCTTTCCATGTGTCCTAGACTGTCTTCCGATGCCTTGGAAGGGTCGGTCGGTTGTTTGAAGGCATCCTCCTCCTCGGCAGGTTGAGAGCTGGCCCGCGGTGAGAG
>NC_134690.1:253461352-253488852 GCF_050947455.1 Rhinoderma darwinii | reverse complement strand
CAGCCAGAGTTCCAGGGTGATTGGTGGTAGGTACCGGTGGGGGGGGCAGCGGGAGAAACCTACATCCCCATGCCCAGCCAGAGTTCCAGGGTGATTGGTGGTAGGTACCGGTGGGGGGGGCAGCGGGAGAAACCTACATCCCCATGCCCAGCCAGAGTTCCAGGGTGATTGGTGGTAGGTACCGGTGGGGGGGGCAGCGGGAGAAACCTACATCCCCATGCCCAGCCAGAGTTCCAGGGTGATTGGTGGTAGGTCCCGGTGGGGGGGCAGCGGGAGAAACCTACATCCCCATGCCCAGCCAGAGTTCCAGGGTGATTGCTGGAAGGACCCGGTGGGGGCAGCGGGAGCAACCTGCATCCCCATGCCCAGCTAGAGTTCCAGGGTGATTGGTGGTAGGTCCCGGTGGGGGGGCAGCGGGAGCAACCTGCATCCCCATGCCCAGCCAGAGTTCCAGGGTGATTGGTGGTAGGTCCCGGTGGGGGGGCAGCGGGAGCAACCTGCATCCCCATGCCCAGCCAGAGTTCCAGGGTGATTGCTGGAAGGACCCGGTGGGGGGGCAGCGGGAGCAACCTGCATCCCCATGCCCAGCTAGAGTTCCAGGGTGATTGGTGGTAGGTCCCGGTGGGGGGGGGCAGCGGGAGCAACCTGCATCCCCATGCCCAGCCAGAGTTCCAGGGTGATTGGTGGTAGGTACCGGTGGGGGGGGCAGCGGGAGAAACCTACATCCCCATGCCCAGCCAGAGTTCCAGGGTGATTGGTGGTAGGTCCCGGTGGGGGGGCAGCGGGAGCAACCTGCATCCCCATGCCCAGCCAGAGTTCCAGGGTGATTGGTGGTAGGTCCCGGTGGGGGGCAGCGGGAGCAACCTGCATCCTCATGCCCAGCCAGAGTTCCAGGGTGATTGGTGGTAGGTCCCGGTGGGGGGGCAGCGGGAGAAACCTACATCCCCATGCCCAGCCAGAGTTCCAGGGTGATTGCTGGAAGGACCCGGTGGGGGGGCAGCGGGAGCAACCTGCATCCCCATGCCCAGCTAGAGTTCCAGGGTGATTG
Organism: Rhinoderma darwinii; assembly: GCF_050947455.1. Lineage (NCBI taxonomy): Eukaryota > Metazoa > Chordata > Amphibia > Anura > Rhinodermatidae > Rhinoderma > Rhinoderma darwinii. The sequence continues at coordinate 253,487,804 of NC_134690.1, read as the reverse complement.
GTGGTAGGTCCCGGTGGGGGGGGCAGCGGGAGCAACCTGCATCCCCATGCCCAGCCAGAGTTCCAGGGTGATTGCAGGTAGGTCCCGTTGGGGGCCAGCGGGAGCAACATGCATCCTCATGCCCAGCCAGAGTTCCAGGGTGATTGGTGGTAGGTACCGGTGGGGGGGGCAGCGGGAGAAACCTACATCCCCATGCCCAGCCAGAGTTCCAGGGTGATTGGTGGTAGGTCCCGGTGGGGGGCAGCGGGAGAAACCTACATCCCCATGCCCAGCCAGAGTTCCAGGGTGATTGCTGGAAGGACCCGGTGGGGGGGCAGCGGGAGCAACCTGCATCCCCATGCCCAGCTAGAGTTCCAGGGTGATTGGTGGTAGGTCCCGGTGGGGGGGGCAGCGGGAGCAACCTGCATCCCCATGCCCAGCCAGAGTTCCAGGGTGATTGGTGGTAGGTCCCGGTGGGGGGGCAGCGGGAGCAACCTGCATCCTCATGCCCAGCCAGAGTTCCAGGGTGATTGGTGGTAGGTCCCGGTGGGGGGGCAGCGGGAGCAACATGCATCCCCATGCCCAGCCAGAGTTCCAGGGTGATTGCTGGAAGGACCCGGTGGGGGGGCAGCGGGAGCAACCTGCATCCCCATGCCCAGCTAGAGTTCCAGGGTGATTGGTGGTAGGTCCCGGTGGGGGGGGCAGCGGGAGCAACCTGCATCCCCATGCCCAGCCAGAGTTCCAGGGTGATTGCAGGTAGGTCCCGTTGGGGGCCAGCGGGAGCAACATGCATCCTCATGCCCAGCCAGAGTTCCAGGGTGATTGGTGGTAGGTACCGGGGGGGGGGGCAGCGGGAGAAACCTACATCCCCATGCCCAGCCAGAGTTCCAGGGTGATTGGTGGTAGGTCCCGGTGGGGGGCAGCGGGAGAAACCTACATCCCCATGCCCAGCCAGAGTTCCAGGGTGATTGCTGGAAGGACCCGGTGGGGGGGCAGCGGGAGCAACCTGCATCCCCATGCCCAGCTAGAGTTCCAGGGTGATTGGTGGTAGGTCCCGGTGGGGGGGGCAGCGGGAGCAACCTGCATCCCCATGCCCAGCCAGAGTTCCAGGGTGATTGGTGGTAGGTCCCGGTGGGGGGGCAGCGGGAGCAACCTGCATCCTCATGCCCAGCCAGAGTTCCAGGGTGATTGCAGGTAGGTCCCGTTGGGGGCCAGCGGGAGCAACATGCATCCCCATGCCCAGCCAGAGTTCCAGGGTGATTGCTGGAAGGACCCGGTGGGGGGGCAGCGGGAGCAACCTGCATCCCCATGCCCAGCTAGAGTTCCAGGGTGATTGGTGGTAGGTCCCGGTGGGGGGGCAGCGGGAGCAACCTGCATCCTCATGCCCAGCCAGAGTTCCAGGGTGATTGCTGGAAGGACCCGGTGGGGGGGCAGCGGGAGCAACCTGCATCCTCATGCCCAGCCAGAGTTCCAGGGTGATTGCAGGTAGGTCCCGTTGGGGGCCAGCGGGAGCAACATGCATCCCCATGCCCAGCCAGAGTTCCAGGGTGATTGGTGGTAGGTCCCGGTGGGGGGGCAGCGGGAGCAACCTGCATCCCCATGCCCAGCCAGAGTTCCAGGGTGATTGGTGGTAGGTACCGGTGGGGGGGCAGCGGGAGAAACCTACATCCCCATGCCCAGCCAGAGTTCCAGGGTGATTGGTGGTAGGTCCCGGTGGGGGGGCAGCGGGAGCAACCTGCATCCCCATGCCCAGCCAGAGTTCCAGGGTGATTGGTGGTAGGTCCCGGTGGGGGGCAGCGGGAGCAACCTGCATCCTCATGCCCAGCCAGAGTTCCAGGGTGATTGCAGGTATGTCCCGGTGGGGTGGAAGGAGGGGGGCAGCGGGACCAACCTGTGTCCCTATGCCCAGCCAGAGTTCCAGAGTGATTGCAGGTAGGTCCCGTTGGGGGCCAGCGGGAGCAACATGCATCCCCATGCCCAGCCAGAGTTCCAGGGTGATTGCAGGAAGGACCCGGTGGGGGGGGGCAGCGGGAGCAACTTGCATCCCCATGCCCAGCCAGAGTTCCAGGGTGATTGCAGGAAGGTCCCGGTGGGGGGCCAGCGGGAGCAACCTGCATCCCCATGCCCAGCCAGAGTTCCAGGGTGATTGGTGGTAGGTCCCGGTGGGGGGGCAGCGGGAGCAACCTGCATCCTCATGCCCAGCCAGAGTTCCAGGGTGATTGCAGGTAGGTCCCGTTGGGGGCCAGCGGGAGCAACATGCATCCCCATTCCCAGCCAGAGTTCCAGGGTGATTGCTGGAAGGACCCGGTGGGGGGGCAGCGGGAGCAACCTGCATCCCCATGCCCAGCTAGAGTTCCAGGGTGATTGGTGGTAGGTCCCGGTGGGGTGGAAGGGGAGCAGCGGGAGCAACCTGCATCCCCATGCCCAGCCAGAGTTCCAGGGTGATTGCAGGTAGGTCCCGGTGGGGGGGCAGCGGGAGCAACTTGCATCCCCATGCCCAGCCAGAGTTCCAGGGCGATTGCTGGTAGGTCCCGGTGGGGTGGAAGGGGGAGCAACCCGCATCTCCATGCCCAGCCAGAGTTCCAGGGTGATTGCTGGTAGGTCCCGGTGGGGTGGAAGGGGGGCAGCGGGAGCAACCTGCATCCCCATGCCCAGCCAGAGTTCCAGGGTGATTGCAGGTAGGTCCCGGTGGGAGTCAGCGGGAGCAACTTGCATCCCCATGCCCAGCCAGAGTTCCAGGGTGATTGCTGGTAGGTAAGGAGATCCATTTGGTGACCAAACAGCAGTGAAAATAAAAAGGCCCAAATGTCAAAGAATGACACTTCTGCTACTGAAAGTGAAACATTTGAAAGTGAAACATTTAAAATCAAGTTAAAGTGGGGTATGTTCAAAAATGTCAGAGGAGGTGGTGAGCAGCAGAGGCAGGCCGGGGCAGAGTTCCAGGGCCAGGGGGTGACGGCAGGCAGCGTAGGCCGGGGCAGAGTTCCAGGGCGGTGGGGAGAGGACTGGGCCTCAATCCAAGGAGATCCATTTGGTGACTAAACAGCAGTGACAATAAAAAGGCCCAAATGCCAAAGAATGACATTTCTGCTACTGAAAGTGAAACATTTAAAATCAAGTTACAGTGGGGTATGTTCACAAATGTCAGAGGCGGTGGTGAGCAGCAGAGGCAGGCCGGGGCAGAGTTCCAGGGCCAGGGGTGTGACGGCAGGCAGCGTAGGCCGGGGCAGAGTTCCAGGGCGGTGGGGAGAGGACTAGGCCTCAATCCAAGGAGATCCATTTGGTGACCAAGCAGCAGTGAAAATAAAAAGGCCCAAATGTCAAAGAATGCCATTTCTGCTACTGAAAGTGAAACATTTGAAAGTGAAACATTTAAAATCAAGTTAAAGTGGGGTATGTTCACAAATGTCAGAGGCGGTGGTGAGCAGCAGAGGCAGGCCGGGGCAGAGTTCCAGGGCCAGGGGGTGACGGCAGGCAGCGTAGGCCGGGGCAGAGTTCCAGGGCGGTGGGGAGAGGACTGGGCCTCAATCCAAGGAGATCCATTTGGTGACTAAACAGCAGTGACAATAAAAAGGCCCAAATGCCAAAGAATGACATTTCTGCTACTGAAAGTGAAACATTTAAAATCAAGTTACAGTGGGGTATGTTCACAAATGTCAGAGGCGGTGGTGAGCAGCAGAGGCAGGCCGGGGCAGAGTTCCAGGGCCAGGGGTGTGACGGCAGGCAGCGTAGGCCGGGGCAGAGTTCCAGGGCGGTGGGGAGAGGACTAGGCCTCAATCCAAGGAGATCCATTTGGTGACCAAGCAGCAGTGAAAATAAAAAGGCCCAAATGTCAAAGAATGCCATTTCTGCTACTGAAAGTGAAACATTTGAAAGTGAAACATTTAAAATCAAGTTAAAGTGGGGTATGTTCACAAATGTCAGAGGCGGTGGTGAGCAGCAGAGGCAGGCCGGGGCAGAGTTCCAGGGCCAGGGGGTGACGGCAGGCAGCGTAGGCCGGGGCAGAGTTCCAGGGCGGTGGGGAGAGGACTGGGCCTCAATCCAAGGAGATCCATTTGGTGACTAAACAGCAGTGACAATAAAAAGGCCCAAATGCCAAAGAATGACATTTCTGCTACTGAAAGTGAAACATTTAAAATCAAGTTACAGTGGGGTATGTTCACAAATGTCAGAGGCGGTGGTGAGCAGCAGAGGCAGGCCGGGGCAGAGTTCCAGGGCCAGGGGTGTGACGGCAGGCAGCGTAGGCCGGGGCAGAGTTCCAGGGCGGTGGGGAGAGGACTAGGCCTCAATCCAAGGAGATCCATTTGGTGACCAAGCAGCAGTGAAAATAAAAAGGCCCAAATGTCAAAGAATGCCATTTCTGCTACTGAAAGTGAAACATTTGAAAGTGAAACATTTAAAATCAAGTTAAAGTGGGGTATGTTCACAAATGTCAGAGGCGGTGGTGAGCAGCAGAGGCAGGCCGGGGCAGAGTTCCAGGGCCAGGGGGTGACGGCAGGCAGCGTAGGCCGGGGCAGAGTTCCAGGGCGGTGGGGAGAGGACTGGGCCTCAATCCAAGGAGATCCATTTGGTGACTAAACAGCAGTGACAATAAAAAGGCCCAAATGCCAAAGAATGACATTTCTGCTACTGAAAGTGAAACATTTAAAATCAAGTTACAGTGGGGTATGTTCACAAATGTCAGAGGCGGTGGTGAGCAGCAGAGGCAGGCCGGGGCAGAGTTCCAGGGCCAGGGGTGTGACGGCAGGCAGCGTAGGCCGGGGCAGAGTTCCAGGGCGGTGGGGAGAGGACTAGGCCTCAATCCAAGGAGATCCATTTGGTGACCAAGCAGCAGTGAAAATAAAAAGGCCCAAATGTCAAAGAATGCCATTTCTGCTACTGAAAGTGAAACATTTGAAAGTGAAACATTTAAAATCAAGTTAAAGTGGGGTATGTTCACAAATGTCAGAGGCGGTGGTGAGCAGCAGAGGCAGGCCGGGGCAGAGTTCCAGGGCCAGGGGGTGACGGCAGGCAGCGTAGGCCGGGGCAGAGTTCCAGGGCGGTGGGGAGAGGACTAGGCCTCAATCCAAGGAGATCCATTTGGTGACCAAGCAGCAGTGAAAATAAAAAGGCCCAAATGTCAAAGAATGCCATTTCTGCTACTGAAAGTGAAACATTTGAAAGTGAAACATTTAAAATCAAGTTAAAGTGGGGTATGTTCAAAAATGTCAGAGGCGGTAGTGAACAGCAGAGGCAGACCGTGGCACAGTTCCAGGGCCAGAGTGTGATACTGTCCGCCGATAGATAACCCTTTGCACATTATCGTCATCATCATTATCAGCAGCAGTTGCTGTCAGCCAGCTCCAGAGTGTATGAGCGGGGTGTGCTGCCCATTGCAGCCCGGGGTAGAGGAGCCGTATGCAAGCTGTGCATGCCCGGTGGCAACAGTGTATGAGCTCCACAGCGCCAGCGGGGGGGGTGTCCCACTATGTCCCAAGCCGCCTGACATGTACTTCCGGTCGGCTAGGAGGTGGCATGTCACCTGGGCTGTCAGCCAGCCCCAGAGTGTATGAGCGGCGTGTGCCTGCACCCGTGGGGGGGATACAGGAGCCATGGGGAAGCTGTGCAAGACCGGGGGCAGCCGTGTAGGAGCTCTGCAGCGCCCGCTGTGGACTTCCAGGGCAAGAGCGGTAGGAGCGGCCAACTCATGCCGACCTCCTGGAACTCCCCGTCGGCCTCGCTCGCGGGTCGGTCCCGCTGATTTTTCTACCTTCATAATAAAAAAATCTTTTTTTTTTTATGGCATTTTCGGAAGCCTCAAGCCCACCTGGAGTTGCACGAGCAAGGCCACCTCGGCGTCTCCTTCCGAAAGCGGCCGGGAGCCAGTTCCGAGTATGAGCGGCGTGTGCCTGCCTTTTGCACCCGTGGGGGGATAGAGGGGCTCCTTGGGAGCTTGTACATGCCGGCAGCTTCCTTGTGGGAGCTCCACAGCGCCCGCGGCGAGTCCCGTTGTGTCCAGCCGGCTGACAAGCACTTCCGGTCCGCGAAGGATGCATGTCAGCGGCGGTGTGCCCGCTCCGGGTATGAGCGGCGTGTGCCTGCCTATGGCATCCTTGGGGGGATAGAGGAGCCATGGGGAAGCCGTGCCAGCCCGGTTGCAGCCGTGTACCAGCTCCTCAGCGCCAGCGTCGGAGTTTGAGGGCTTTAGCGGTATGCACGGCCAACTCATGCCGACCTCCTGGAACTCCCCGTCGGCTTCGCTCGCGGGTCGGTCCCGCTGATTTTTCTACCTTCATAATAAAAAAATCTTTTTTTTTTTATGCCATTTTCGGAAGCCTCAAGCCCACCTGGAGTTGCACGAGCAAGGCCACCTCGGCGTCTCCTTCCGAAAGCGGCCGGGAGCCAGTTCCGAGTATGAGCGGCGTGTGCCTGCCTTTTGCACCCGTGGGGGGATAGAGGGGCTCCTTGGGAGCTTGTACATGCCGGCAGCTTCCTTGTGGGAGCTCCACAGCGCCCGCGGCGAGTCCCGTTGTGTCCAGCCGGCTGACAAGCACTTCCGGTCCGCGAAGGATGCATGTCAGCGGCGGTGTGCCCGCTCCGGGTATGAGCGGCGTGTGCCTGCCTATGGCATCCTTGGGGGGATAGAGGAGCCATGGGGAAGCCGTGCCAGCCCGGTTGCAGCCGTGTACCAGCTCCTCAGCGCCAGCGTCGGAGTTTGAGGGCTTTAGCGGTATGCACGGCCAACTCATGCCGACCTCCTGGAACTCCCCGTCGGCTTCGCTCGCGGGTCGGTCCCGCTGATTTTTCTACCTTCATAATAAAAAAATCTTTTTTTTTTTATGGCATTTTCGGAAGCCTCAAGCCCACCTGGAGTTGCACGAGCAAGGCCACCTCGGCGTCTCCTTCCGAAAGCGGCCGGGAGCCAGTTCCGAGTATGAGCGGTGTGTGCCTGCCTTTTGCACCCGTGGGGGAATAGAGGAGCCATGGGGAAGCTGTGCATGCCCAAGCTTCAAACTGTCACCATGTCAACAGACATGGTGACAGCGTCCCGATCGCAAAGCAGGATTCAAACAGGACCAATCAGAGTGGTCCCTGTGCCGGAAACGAGCTGTGATTGGTCAGTACTGACAGGCCAATCATAGCGCAGGAGCAGTGTTGCCTGCCTATTGCACCCGTGGGGGGAATAGAGGAGCCATGGGGAAGCTGTGCATGCCCAAGCTTCAAACTGTCACCATGTCAACAGACATGGTGACAGTGTCCCGATCGCAAAGCAGGATTCAAACAGGACCAATCAGAGTGGTCCCTGTGCCGGAAACGAGCTGTGATTGGTCAGTACTGACAGGCCAATCACAGCGCAGTAGCAGTGGTGCCTGCCTATTGCACCCGTGGGGGGGATAGAGGAGCCATGGGGAAGCTGTGCATGCCCAAGCTTCAAACTGTCACCATGTCAACAGACATGGTGACAGCGTCCCGATCACAAAGCAGGATTCAAACAGGACCAATCAGAGTGGTCCCTGTGCCGGAAACGAGCTGTGATTGGTCAGTACTGACAGGCCAATCACAGCGCAGGAGCCGTGGTTTGCCGGCATCTCCGTCTCTGACAAGCTCTTTCCTGTCAGAGAGCTTGTGAGAGACGGAGACAGGAATAAATACAGTGCGTAAGTTAAAAAAAAACAGCGATCTGCCGCTTTTCTGCCCTTTTGTGCCCACTAACCTGTTTTTAGTTAGTTAGGTAGCACAAGTTTTTCAGTATGGCCAAAAGAGTCTTTTTAGCCGAGGAAGCATCTGCAATGCTGTGTTCCGACACGGACAGCGCAAGTGAAGGTGAGGAGCAGTTCGTGCTTCCATCTTCCTCTGCATCCAGTGACTCTGAATCTGCACCCCCCAGTCGGCGTAGAAGAGCCGTAGTTCCTGATCTGCCTGAGCTGACCTGGGAAGCTGCAGAGAATTATACCCCCCAGGTGCCTGAGTTTACAGCCCGCTCAGGCATTCAAATTGAAATGACGGGTTTCAGCCCCATTGATTATTTTAACCTTTTTTTTTCAGACTCCCTTTTAGCGTTAATGGTCCAGCAGACCAACATCTATGCGGAACAATTTATCGCCCAGAACCCTGACTCTTATTATGGGAGAAGCCAAAATTGGACCCCCACAAACCTAGTGGAATTGCGGAAGTTTTGGGGCATATTTTTAAGTTTTGGCCTAATAAAAAAGCCTAGGATTAGAGACTATTGGTCCCTTGATATTTTATATAACACCCCCATTTACCGCACAGTAATGCCAAGGAAGCGCTTCGAAGCCATCCTGAAATTCCTTCATTACAATGATAATAGCCAGTGCCCACCCCCACAGGACCCAAATTTTGATAGGCTATATAAAATACGACCATTGATTGCCCACTACTCCCAAATTTTTTCCCACGTTTATACCCCCCAGCAAAATATTTCGGTAGATGAATCCCTAGTCAGCTTCAAGGGTAGACTGCACTTCAGGCAGTATCTACCCAATAAAAGAGCCCGGTACGGCATAAAGCTCTACAAGCTGTGCGAAAGTGCCACCGGTTACACCTACTCCTTTAGGGTCTATGAGGGAAAAGACTCCCATATAGATCCCCCAGAATGCCCCCCTTTCCTTGGAATTAGTGGAAAGATCGTATGGGATCTTATCCATCCTTTACTTGGGAAAGGCTATCATCTTTATCTGGACAACTTTTATAACAGTGTCCCCTTAGTAAAAGTTCTCTTGTCCAGATCCACCTTGGCATGCGGAACAATCCGCAAAAATAAGAAGGGCCTCCCCAAAACATTGCTGGGTCAGATCCTAAAATTAGGAGAGAGCAAAGCTTTCTGCTGCGACAATCTGCTCCTCCTAAAGTATAAGGATAAAAGGGACGTCCTTATACTGACCAGCATACACGACAGCAGATGCAGCCTAGTCCCTGTACGTGGATCCACTTCCCAAGTCCCAAAACCATATTGTGTACAGGAGTACAACAAGTATATGGGTGGCGTTGACCTGTCCGACCAGGTTATAAAACCATACAACGCCATGCGCAAGACCAGAGTATGGTATAAGAAGCTGTCTGTGCATCTTACACAGATGGCTTTATACAACGCCTTTGTCCTCTATAGATATGCCAGCAGTGGAGGTACGTTCCTGCAATTTCAGGAAAAGGTCATAAAGTCCCTGATGTTTGGTAACCAGGAAGGAGAGGGCAGTTCATCTGGCTCTTCCGTCAGTAGGATAATTCCCGGCCAGCATTTCCCGACAGAAATCCCCCCCACTGAAAAAAAAAAGAAGCCCCAAAAAAAATGCCGTGTGTGTGCCAAGCGAGGCATTCGTAAGGACACCACATACCATTGTGAGACATGTCCCACAAATCCCGGCCTGTGCATGAACCAATGTTTCAAAATATATCATACCTCCTTGGATTTTTAATTTATTTATTCATTATTCACCTTTTCTGTCTCCCATACTGGCCATGACCAATTATTAATTTTTCTACTGACCAGCCCCATTTAAAATTTGATCATTTAAAAATTGTAAAAAAAAACCACCTAAAACAAAACTAAAAATTCTCACTATACCCCTAGATAATTTCCTCAATGGGTGTAGTTTCCGAAATGGGGTCACTTGTGGGGGGTTTCCACTGTTTAGTCCCCTCAGGGGCTTTGTAAATGTGACAAGGCCTCTCAAACCATTCCTGCTAAATGTGATCTCCCAAAGCCAAATGGCACTCCATCCCTTCTAAGCCATTCCCTGTGTTCAAATATCCGTTTATTACCACATGTGGGGTATTGTTTTACTCGGGAGACATTGCTTTACAAATTTTACGGTGCTTTTTCTCCTTCAGTCCTTGTGGAAATGAGAAAAAAAATGGCTAAACCTAAATTTTCTTTGAATAAATGTTGATTTTAATTTTCACGGCCTACTTCCAATAAATTCTGTAAAAAACCTGTGCGGTCAAAATGCTTACCATACCCCTAGATAATTTCCTTGAGGTGTCTAGTTTCCCAGATGGGGTCACTTGTGGGGGGTTTCCACTGTTTAGTCCCCTCAGGGGCTTTGTAAATGTGACAAGGCCTCTCAAACCATTCCTGCTAAATGTGATCTCCCAAAGCCAAATGGCACTCCATCCCTTCTAAGCCATGCCCTGTGTTCAAATATCCGTTTATTACCACATGTGGGGTATTGTTTTACTCGGGAGACATTGCTTTACAAATTTTACGGTGCTTTTTCTCCTTCAGTCCTTGTGGAAATGAGAAAAAAAATGGCTAAACCTAAATTTTCTTTGAATAAATGTTGATTTTAATTTTCACGGCCTACTTCCAATAAATTCTGTAAAAAACCTGTGCGGTCAAAATGCTTACCATACCCCTAGATAATTTCCTTGAGGTGTCTAGTTTCCCAGATGGGGTCACTTGTGGGGGGTTTCCACTGTTTAGTCCCCTCAGGGGCTTTGTAAATGTGACAAGGCCTCTCAAACCATTCCTGCTAAATGTGATCTCCCAAAGCCAAATGGCACTCCATCCCTTCTAAGCCATGCCCTGTGTTCAAATATCCGTTTATTACCACATGTGGGGTATTGTTTTACTCGGGAGACATTGCTTTACAAATTTTACGGTGCTTTTTCTCCTTCAGTCCTTGTGGAAATGAGAAAAAAAATGGCTAAACCTAAATTTTCTTTGAATAAATGTTGATTTTAATTTTCACGGCCTACTTCCAATAAATTCTGTAAAAAACCTGTGCGGTCAAAATGCTCACCATACCCCTAGATAATTTCCTTGAGGTGTCTAGTTTCCCAGATGGGGTCACTTTTGGGGGATTTGTACTGTTTTGTCACTGCAAGAGCCCTTCTAACAAAATAAGGCCCCAAAATCCACTAGGTGTTCCTTTGCTTCTGAGGCCTGTGCTTCATTCCAGTAGCACGCTACGACCACATGTGGGATATTTCCTAAAACTGCAGAGACTGCGCAACAAATATTGAGTTGAATTTCTCTGCTAAAACCTTCTGTGTAATAAAAAAATAGTATTAAAAATTTATTTCTGCCAATAAATATGAAATTTGTAAATTCCACCTCTACTTTGCTTTAATTCCTGTGAAATGTGTAAAGGGTTAAGACATTTTCTAAATGCTGTTTTGAATACTTTGAGGGGTGAAGTTTTTAAAATGGGGTGACTTTTTGGGGGTTTCTAATATATAAGGCCCTCAAAGCCACTTCACAACTGAACTGGCCCCTGTAAAAATGGCCTTTTGACATTTTCTTGAAAATGTGAGAAATTGCTGCTAAAGTTGTAGGCCTTGTGATGTCATAGAAAAATAAAAGGATGTTCAAAAAACGATGCCAATCTAAAGTAGACATATGGGTGATGTTAATTAGCAACCATTTTGTGTGGTATAACTGCCTGTCTTACAAGCAGATACATTTAAATTGAGAAAAATGCTAATTTTTGCAATTTTTCGCTAATTTTCGGTGTTATTCACAATTAAATATAGAACATATCGAGCAAATTTTGCTAGTAACTTAAAGTGCAATGTGTCACGAGAAAACAATCTCAGAATCGCTTGGATAGGTGAAAGCATTCCAGAGTTATTACCACATAAAGTGAACATGTCAGATTTGAAAAATGAGGCTCTGTCAGGAAGGTCAAAAGTGGCTAGGGCGGGAAGGGGTTAACCTAGTTCGGTCCCCACCGTTACAGTCGGATGTCAGCTGTAAGATACAGCTGAGATCCGGTGATGATGGCACCGACTCAGCTTCTGAGCCGGTGCCAAACATTGTACGTCATTTTGCGTGAAGTCAATGCTTTCCAGGACGTACATATACGTCCAATGGCGGGAAGGGGTTAATAATGACTAAAATTGTGTTTTTTTTTAAAAAATTATATTGCACCCATGGGGGGGGATAGAGGAGCCATGGGGAAGCTGTGCAAGACCGGGGACAGCCGTGTACGAGCTCCGCAGCGCCTGTTGCAGACTTCCAGGTTTCGAGCGGTAGACGCGGCCACCTCATGCCGACCTCCTAGAAGTCCCCGTCGGCCTCGCTCGCGGGTCGGTCCCGCTGATTTTTCTACCTTCTTAACTTTGTATTGAGGAAAGGACAAGTAGGACAAGAGTAATGGTTCCTTTGAAGAAATGTGAAAAACAAAAAAACTTTATTAGAGATTTTTAAAAATAAATAATTTTTAATATTAAAAAATATATATTCCAATGTTGGTCTATTATGTTGTGGTGAGGATGACCCCTGTCAAACACCAAGGGCAAAATAAGCCTAAGAGTTAATTATCTATCGTATATTCCTGTAATACACTGTTATAATCAGACTTGCTTGTAGTATATTACTTTATAACAAGCTTAATTGTTGCTCTATTTTGAGCTAGGTCTATTATATCAGAGTTAAGTAACCATAGGGCAGTGATTTTTCAGTATGCTGTATTCACATATTCTCAATGTATCAATGCTTTGTATTTATATACTTTGAGTGTATCAATGTTGTGCTATATTCACATGCACTGATTGTATCAATGTTGGCTGTGAGTAAGTGTCTTGTCGTTCTCACCATGTGAAGGATGACAGGCAAAACCGCAATAGATATATTGCTGGGAAATTTGAATTCACCGTTGGTTACACTTATTGTGATGTGCCAGTTGATCAGCCTGGCAATCTAGATCGAGATGATATAGGTCAATCACCAGCGCTATATTTTTCTGCCAGTGGTGAAGTGCACTATATGAGGTACACTTATAGTTGGATACTAATAGTAGGTTAGACACCAGTCAAGTGTCATGTGCATCGCTAACCATCGCTAGCACCTGCTTCTAGGATAAACAGTTTTAGTATAGTGCCCTACGTTAATATGCCTTGAATTTACTATGTCAGCGGCTAGAGCGTAAGCACCGCTGGATTCGGAGAGCGCAGGGCAGAATTGTCTAAAGTATTAGAACTGAGCAATCTCTGTGTGCCGTTATGATGTTACAGTGGACGCTAGCAGTGATTTCATCTGTCAGCGTTCGGCGAGATTGCCGGGTGAGCTGTCTCATGTACCGCTGTGAGAGCTATGTGGACGCCGCTGTCAGTGAATTAACTCGGCAGCGTTCACCAGAAATCCTCGATCTCCCACTGGGACAGGCAAGAGAAAATAGCTGGGCTCAAAGTTAGATTGACTATTGGATTGTATTACAGATTAAGATAGATGCTAGACCTTATACATTGGTATCGTACATTCGTATGGCTAGACACCGTTTTTTTTTTTAAAAATTATATTGCACCCATGGGGGGGATAGAGGAGCCATGGGGAAGCTGTGCAAGACCGGGGACAGCCGTGTACGAGCTCCGCAGCGCCCGTTGCAGACTTCCAGGTTTCGAGCGGTAGACGCGGCCAGCTCATGCCGACCTCCTAGAAGTCCCCGTCGGCCTTGCTCGCGGGTCGGTCCCGCTGATTTTTCTACCTTCTTAATAAAAAAATCTTTTTTTTTTTTATGGCATTTTCGGAAGCCCCAAGCCCACCTGGAGTTGCACGAGCAAGGCCACGTCGGCGACTCCTTCCGAAAGCGGCCGGGAGCCAGCTCCGTGTATGAGCGGTGTGTGCCTGCCTATTGCAGCCGTGGAGGGATAGAGGAGCCATGGGGAAGCTGTGCCAGCCCGGGGGCAGCCCTGTAGGAGCTCCACAGCGCCCGCGGCGAGTCCCGCCGTGTCCACCCGGCTGCCAAGCACTTCCGGTCCGCGAGTGATGCATGACAGCGGCCGGGAGCCAGCTCCGCCTATTAGCGGCGGTGTGCCTGCCTTCTGCACCCGTGGGGGGATAGAGGGGCCCCGTGGGAGCTGCTGCATGCCGGCAGCTTCCTTGTGGGAGCTCCACAGCGCCCGCGGTCCTCGGCGGACTTCCAGGGCAAGAGCGGTATGAGCGGCCACCTCATGCCGACCTCCTGGAAGTCCCCGTCGGCTTAGCTCGCGGGTCGGTCCCGCTGTTTTTTTTTTTACCTTCTTAATAAAAAAATCTTTTTTTTTTTATGGTACTTTCGGAAGCCTCAAGCCCACCTGCAGTTGCACGAGCAAGGCCACCTCGGTGACTCCTACCGAAAGCGGCCGGGAGCCATCTCCATGTACGAGCGGCGTGTGCGGCGTGTGCCTGCCTATTGCACCCGTGGGGGGATAGAGGAGCTTTGGGGAAGCTGTGCCAGCCCGGGGGCAGCCCTGTAGGAGCTCCACAGCGCCCGCGGCGAGTCCCGCCGTGTCCACCCGGCTGCCAAGCACTTCCGGTCCGCGAGTGATGCATGACAGCGGCCGGGAGCCAGCTCCGCCTATTAGCGGCGGTGTGCCTGCCTTCTGCACCCGTGGGGGGATAGAGGGGCCCCGTGGGAGCTGCTGCATGCCGGCAGCTTCCTTGTGGGAGCTCCACAGCGCCCGCGGTCCTCGGCGGACTTCCAGGGCAAGAGCGGTATGAGCGGCCACCTCATGCCGACCTCCTGGAAGTCCCCGTCGGCTTAGCTCGCGGGTCGGTCCCGCTGTTTTTTTTTTTACCTTCTTAATAAAAAAATCTTTTTTTTTTTATGGTACTTTCGGAAGCCTCAAGCCCACCTGCAGTTGCACGAGCAAGGCCACCTCGGTGACTCCTACCGAAAGCGGCCGGGAGCCATCTCCGTGTACGAGCGGCGTGTGCGGCGTGTGCCTGCCTATTGCACCCGTGGGGGGATAGAGGAGCCTTGGGGAAGCTGTGCCAGCCCGGGGGCAGCCCTGTACGAGCTCCACAGCGCCCGCGGCGAGTCCCGCCGTGTCCACCCGGCTGACAAGCACTTCCGGTCCGCGAGTGATGCATGACAGTGGCCGGGAGCCAGCTCCGCCTATTAGCGGCGGTGTGCCTGCCTTCTGCACCCGTGGGGGGATAGAGGGGCCCCGTGGGAGCTTGTGGATGCCGGCAGCTTCCTTGTGGGAGCTCCACAGCGCCCGCGGCGAGTCCCGTCGTGTCCACCCGGCTGCCAAGCACTTCCGGTCCGCGAGTGATGCATGACAGCGGCCGGGAGCCAGCTCCGCCTATCAGCGGCGGTGTGCCTGCCTTCTGCACCCGTGGGGGGATAGAGGGGCCCCGTGGGAGCTGCTGCATGCCGGCAGCTTCCTTGTGGGAGCTCCACAGCGCCCGCGGTCCTCGGCGGACTTCCAGGGCAAGAGCGGTGTGAGCGGCCACCTCATGCCGACCTCCTGGAAGTCCCCGACGGCTTAGCTCGCGGGTAGGTCCCGCTGTTTTTTTTTTTACCTTCTTAATAAAAAAATCTTTTTTTTTTTATGGTACTTTCGGAAGCCTCAAGCCCACCTGCAGTTGCACGAGCAAGGCCACCTCGGTGACTCCTACCGAAAGCGGCCGGGAGCCATCTCCGTGTACGAGCGGCGTGTGCAGCGTGTGCCTGCCTATTGCACCCGTGGGGGGATAGAGGAGCCTTGGGGAAGCTGTGCCAGCCCGGGGGCAGCCCTGTACGAGCTCCACAGCGCCCGCGGCGAGTCCCGCCGTGTCCACCCGGCTGACAAGCACTTCCGGTCCGCGAGTGATGCATAACAGCGGCCGGGAGCCAGCTCCGCCTATTAGCGGCGGTGTGCCTGCCTTCTGCACCCGTGGGGGGATAGAGGGGCCCCGTGGGAGCTTGTGGATGCCGGCAGCTTCCTTGTGGGAGCTCCACAGCGCCCGCGGCGAGTCCCGTAGTTCACCCGCCCGACAAGCACTTCCGGCCCGCGGCGGACTTCCAGGGCTCAAGCGGTAGGCGCGGCCACCTCATGCCGACCTCCTGGAACTCCCCCTCGGCCTCGCTCGCGTGTCTGTCTTCATTCACGTTTTGGAGGAAAAACCCTATGAGGTTTTTATTTTGGCCTTCAGCCAAGCAGCAGTTCCAGGAGGCCGGGCATTTTGGCACCTCCCACCGGTGTAATTGGCGAGGTGACACTTTTAGGGGTGTGAATATCTCCTACGCCTGAAATACTGTGAGAGGGAGAACTTGCTCCGCCTCCCAAGTCCAACACTTCCAGGACGAGAGGAGGGCGGGAGGCGTTCCCTGCTTAGGCCGAATGCTGCTTCCACGGCGATAGCGGCACCAAGCCGCCCTCTCACGCCGCTGCCCTGGATGTCCCCGTCGGCCTCGCTCGCTGGTCGGGTCCGGTGTTTTTTTACCTTCTTAATAAAAAATTATTTTTTTTTTTTATGTTATTTCCTGAAGCCCCAAGCCCACCTGCAGTTGCACGAGCAAGGCCACCTCGGCAACTCCTACCGAAAGCCGTGAACGAGGAAGTACAAACGGGAGCTGCTCCCGTTCCAAGCCGAGAAGGACTTCCATGGTGTGACCGGTAGGTAGTGGCACCTCCTGCCGTCCTCCTGGAAGTCCCCGTCGGCCTGGCTCACGGCTCGGTCCCGCTGTGTGTTTTACCTTCATAATAAAAAACACTTTTTTTTTTTATGGTATTTTCTGAAGTCCCAAGCCGACCTGCAGTTGCAGGAGCTCGGCCACCTCGGCAACTCCTACCGAAAGCCGTGAACGAGGAAGTACAAACGGGAGCTGCTCCCGTTCCAAGCCGAGAAGGACTTCCATGGTGTGACCGGTAGGTAGTGGCACCTCCTGCCGTCCTCCTGGAAGTCCCCGTCGGCCTGGCTCACGGCTCGGTCCCGCTGTGTGTTTTACCTTCATAATAAAAAACACTTTTTTTTTTTATGGTATTTTCTGAAGTCCCAAGCCGACCTGCAGTTGCAGGAGCTCGGCCACCTCGGCAACTCCTACCGAAAGCCGTGAACGAGGAAGTACAAACGGGAGCTGCTCCCGTTCCAAGCCGAGAAGGACTTCCATGGTGTGACCGGTAGGTAGTGGCACCTCCTGCCGTCCTCCTGGAAGTCCCCGTCGGCCTGGCTCACGGCTCGGTCCCGCTGTGTGTTTTACCTTCATAATAAAAAACACTTTTTTTTTTTATGGTATTTTCTGAAGTCCCAAGCCGACCTGCAGTTGCAGGAGCTCGGCCACCTCGGCAACTCCTACCGAAAGCCGTGAACGAGGAAGTACAAACGGGAGCTGCTCCCGTTCCAAGCCGAGAAGGACTTCCATGGTGTGACCGGTAGGTAGTGGCACCTCCTGCCGTCCTCCTGGAAGTCCCCGTCGGCCTCGCTCGCAGGTCTGTCTTCATTGACGTTTTGGAGAAAAAACCCTATGAGGTTTTTATTTTGGGCCTCAGCCGGGCAGCAGTTCCATGAGCCCGGGTACTTTGGCACCTTACCCCGGTGTATTTGAGGTGGTGACACTTTTAGGGGTGTGAATATCTCCTTCACCTGAAATCCTGTGAGAGGGCATCTAGGTTTTGAGTTCCAAGTCCCAACGGTTCTTCCTAGCGGGAAGTCCTAACCGTTCCTGGCCGAGAGTGACTTCCAGGGTTTGAGCAATAGGTACCGGCCCGCCCTCTCACGGTGCCTCCTGGAAGTCCCCGTCGGCCTCGTTCGCTGGTCGGTCCGCTGCACCTTAACTTCCATGAAAGAACTTTGGTGCATTCTTTCTGGAGTCCCAGGCCGACCAGCAGTTGCAGGAGCTCGGCCAGCTCTGTGACTCCAACCGAGTACCATGAAGGAGGACGTGCTGCACGTTCTTGCGGGAGCTGCACCTGGTCCAACCCGAGAAGGACTTCCATGGTGTGACCGGTATGTAGTGGCACGTCATGCTGGCCTCCTGGAAGTTCCCGTCGGCCTTGCTCGCTGGTCGGTCCGCTGCACCTGAACTTCCACGAAAGAACTTTGATGCATTCTTTCTGGAGTCCCAGGCCGACCAGCAGTTGCAGGAGCTCGGCCACCTTGGCGACTCCAACCGAACACCTTGAAGGAGGACGTGCTGCACGTTCTAGCGGGAGCTGCACCTGGTCCAACCCGAGAATGACTTCCATGGTGTGACCGGTATGTAGTGGCACGTCATGCCGGCCCCCTGGAAGTCCCCGTCGGCCTCGCTGGCAGGTCTGTCTTCATTGACGTTTTGGAGGAAAAACCCTATGAGGTTTTTATTTTGGGCCTCAGCCGGGCAGCAGTTCCAGGAGCCCGGGTACTTTGGCACCTTACCCCGGTGTATTTGAGGTGGTGACACTTTTAGGGGTGTGAATATCTCCTTCACCTGAAATCCTGTGAGAGGGCATTTAGGTTTTGAGTTCCAAGTCCCAACGGTTCTTCCTAGCGGGAAGTCCTAACCGTTCGTGGCCGAGAGTGACTTCCAGGGTGTGAGCGATAGGCACCGGCCCTCTCATGGTGTCTCCTGGAAGTCCCCGTCGCCCTCGTTGGCTGGTCGGTCCGCTGCACCTGAACTTCCACGAAAGAACTTTGGTGCATTCTTTCTGGAGTCCCAGGCCGACCAGCAGTTGTAGGAGCTCGGCCACGTTGGCGACTCCAATCGAGAGTACCGTGAAGGAGGACGTGCTGCACTGACTTCCATGGTGTGGCCGGTATGTAGTGGCACGCCATGCCGGCCTCCTGGAAGTCCCCGTCGGCCTAGCTCGCAGGTCTGTCTTCATTGACGTTTTGGAGGAAAAACCCTATGAGGTTATTATTTTGGGCTTCAGCCGGGCAGCAGTTCCAGGAGCCCGGGTAAGTTGGCACCTTACCCCGGTGTATTTGAGGTGGTGACACTTTTAGGGGTGCGAATATCTCCTTCACCTGAAATCCTGTGAGAGGGCATTTAGGTTTTGAGTTCCAAGTCCCAACGGTTCTTCCTAGCGGGAAGTCCTAACCGTTCGTGGCCGAGAGTGACTTCCAGGGTGTGAGCGATAGGCACCGGCCCTCTCATGGTGTCTCCTGGAAGTCCCCGTTGGCCTCATTGGCTGGTCGGTCCGCTGCACCTGAACTTCCACGAAAGAACTTTGGTACATTCTTTCTGGAGTCCCAGGCCGACCAGCAGTTGTAGGAGCTCGGCCACGTTGGCGACTCCAATCGAGAGTACCGTGAAGGAGGACGTGCTGCACGTTCTAGCGGGAGCTGCACCTGGTCCAACCCGAGAATGACTTCCATGGTGTGGCCGGTATGTAGTGGCACGCCATGCCGGCCTCCTGGAAGTCCCCGTCGGCCTAGCTCGCAGGTCTGTCTTCATTGACGTTTTGGAGGAAAAACCCTATGAGGTTATTATTTTGGGCTTCAGCCGGGCAGCAGTTCCAGGAGCCCGGGTAAGTTGGCACCTTACCCCGGTGTATTTGAGGTGGTGACACTTTTAGGGGTGCGAATATCTCCTTCACCTGAAATCCTGTGAGAGGGCATTTAGGTTTTGAGTTCCAAGTCCCAACGGTTCTTCCTAGCGGGAAGTCCTAACCGTTCGTGGCCGAGAGTGACTTCCAGGGTGTGAGCGATAGGCACCGGCCCTCTCATGGTGTCTCCTGGAAGTCCCCGTTGGCCTCATTGGCTGGTCGGTCCGCTGCACCTGAACTTCCACGAAAGAACTTTGGTACATTCTTTCTGGAGTCCCAGGCCGACCAGCAGTTGTAGGAGCTCGGCCACGTTGGCGACTCCAATCGAGAGTACCGTGAAGGAGGACGTGCTGCACGTTCTAGCGGGAGCTGCACCTGGTCCAACCCGAGAAGGACTTCCATGGTGTGACCGGTATGTAGTGGCACGTCATGCCGGCCTCCTGGAAGTCCCCGTCGGCCTCGCTGGCAGGTCTGTCTTCATTGACGTTTTGGAGGAAAAACCCTATGAGGTTTTTATTTTGGGCTTCAGCCGGGCAGCAGTTCCAGGAGCCCGGGTAAGTTGGCACCTTACCCCGGTGTATTTGAGGTGGTGACACTTTTAGGGGTGCGAATATCTCCTTCACCTGAAATCCTGTGAGAGGGCATTTTGGTTTCGTGTTCCAAGTCCCTACGGTTCTTCCTAGCGGGAAGTCCTAACCGTTCGTGGCCGAGAGTGACTTCCAGGGTGTGAGCGATAGGCACCGGCCCTCTCATGGTGTCTCCTGGAAGTCCCCGTTGGCCTCATTGGCTGGTCGGTCCGCTGCACCTGAACTTCCACGAAAGAACTTTGGTACATTCTTTCTGGAGTCCCAGGCCGACCAGCAGTTGTAGGAGCTCGGCCACGTTGGCGACTCCAATCGAGAGTACCGTGAAGGAGGACGTGCTGCACGTTCTAGCGGGAGCTGCACCTGGTCCAACCCGAGAAGGACTTCCATGGTGTGACCGGTATGTAGTGGCACGTCATGCCGGCCTCCTGGAAGTCCCCGTCGGCCTCGCTGGCAGGTCTGTCTTCATTGACGTTTTGGAGGAAAAACCCTATGAGGTTTTTATTTTGGGCTTCAGCCGGGCAGCAGTTCCAGGAGCCCGGGTAAGTTGGCACCTTACCCCGGTGTATTTGAGGTGGTGACACTTTTAGGGGTGCGAATATCTCCTTCACCTGAAATCCTGTGAGAGGGCATTTTGGTTTCGTGTTCCAAGTCCCTACGGTTCTTCCTAGCGGGAAGTCCTAACCGTTCGTGGCTGAGAGTGACTTCCAGGGTGTGAGCGATAGGCACCGGCCCTCTCATGGTGTCTCCTGGAAGTCCTCGTCGGCCTCGTCCACCTGTCGTTAAGCTGTGAGAGGAGCATGTGCTCCCGCGCCGTTTGAGTCTTTGGAATTTGTCCAAGACTCCTCAGATCGATCTGGCTCCCCGCGACCCGGCGGCGGAGGGACCACTCGCTCGGCAGTGCTTTGGAGCCCTGTCGGTTACGGCGAGCGCGTCTTCCTCCCACACCGTCCGGGTCTGTTTCGCCCCCGGCCACCTACGGCCGGTGTCCCAAAAAGCCCGGCGGTCCTGCTAAGGCGGGCGCCGGTACCTCTCGCTCCCGCGAGGTGCGTTTGCTCAGTGCTGCTTCTATCACTCTAAAAGGCGTCCGAGAGTGCGCTGGTGTCGCCGGAGCCCGAGGCGCGAGAGAAAGCTTTAAACGACGGGGAGGCAGTGACCGCCCCCGTATGTCCGCTGCTCGCAAGGGCCTCTCTAGCCGAGGTGCTCCCAGGCGCACCCGCGCATGGGGCACGGTTGTTTCTCGCAAGTAGTCCAAAGCCGTCTTCCGCCTCGCCCGAGGCTGGAAGTGTCGGCGTGGCTCCCGCATGCAAGCCACACGCGGCTCCACGGTGGCTTCCCTCCCCCCCTCTCCGGAGGGGGCGGCCCCATCCCATGTGGAGCCGCTAAGCCGCCGGGAAAGCGGCCTCGGTTCCCCGTGGGCGACAAAGGCGTCCTCCTCGGCACTTTGCGAGCTGGGCCGCCGGAGAGAGCAGTTAACCCGGATTGTCGAGGTTGTCCGTTGCCTTTGTCCCATATTACCTAAGCCTGGTCCTTGTTACCTTACTGGTAAGGGTTAGGGAGGCTGAGCGCGCTCCATCTTCTCGGCTCTATGTTGGGCTCTCTCTAAACAGGTCCTCGACTTAAGACCGACCGGTCTTCGTAGGCATCCTTCATCTCGGCAGGTTGCGAGCTGGGCCGCCGGTGAGAGCAGTTAACCCGGATTGTCGAGGTTGCCGTTGCCTTTGTCCCATATTACCTAAGCCTGGTCCTTGATACCTTACTGGTAAGGGTTAGGGACACTGAGCGCGCTCCATCTTCTCGGCTCTATGTTGGGCTCTCTCTAAACAGGTCCTCGACTTACGATGCTGCCCCGACCGACCGACCGGTCTTCGTAGGAGTCCTCCATCTCGGCAGGTTGCGAGCTGGGCCGCCGGTGAGAGCAGTTAACCCGGATTGTCGAGGTTGCCGTTGCCTTTGTCCCATATTACCTAAGCCTGGTCCTTGATACCTTACTGGTAAGGGTTAGGGACGATGAGCGCGCTCCATCTTCTCGGCTCTATGTTGGGCTCTCTCTAAACAGGTCCTCGACTTACGATTCTGCCCCGACCGACCGACCGGTCTTCGTAGGCGTCCTCCATCTCGGCAGGTTGCGAGCTGGGCCGCCGGTGAGAGCAGTTAACCCGGATTGTCGAGGTTGCCGTTGCCTTTGTCCCATATTACCTAAGCCTGGTCCTTGATACCTTACTGGTAAGGGTTAGGGACGATGAGCGCGCTCCATCTTCTCGGCTCTATGTTGGGCTCTCTCTAAACAGGTCCTCGACTTACGATTCTGCCCCGACCGACCGACCGGTCTTCGTAGGCTTCCTCCATCTCGGCAGGTTGCGAGCTGGGCCGCGGTGAGAGTATGTAGCCCGGACTGTCCTGAAGCGTCACAGTGGCATATTGAACACCCCGGTTGACTTACATTTATGTGGTCGCGAAACCTGGTTGCGGTCTCAGTGCCAATCTGCGTCCAACAACGGGGCTCTTGGTTGCTCTCTTTCCATGTGTCCTAGACTGTCTTCCGATGCCTTGGAAGGGTCGGTCGGTTGTTTGAAGGCATCCTCCTCCTCGGCAGGTTGAGAGCTGGCCCGCGGTGAGAGTATGTAGCCCGGACTGTCCTGAAGCGTCACAGTGGCATATTGAACACCCCGGTTGACTTACATTTATGTGGTCGCGAAACCTGGTTGCGGTCTCAGTGCCAATCTGCGTCCAACAACGGGGCTCTTGGTTGCTCTCTTTCCATGTGTCCTAGACTGTCTTCCGATGCCTTGGAAGGGTCGGTCGGTTGTTTGAAGGCATCCTCCTCCTCGGCAGGTTGAGAGCTGGCCCGCGGTGAGAGTATGTAGCCCGGACTGTCCTGAAGCGTCACAGTGGCATATTGAACACCCCGGTTGACTTACATTTATGTGGTCGCGAAACCTGGTTGCGGTCTCAGTGCCAATCTGCGTCCAACAACGGGGCTCTTGGTTGCTCTCTTTCCATGTGTCCTCGACTGTCTTCCGATGCCTTGGAAGGGGGGTCGGTTGTTTGAAGGTGTCCTCCTGCTCGGCAGGTTTCGAGCTGGGCCGTCGGTGAGAGCAGGTAGCCGGGATTGTCCTGGGGCGCGTCGTAGCAGTTATGCCAACCCATGTCCTGCAGACCTGGGCCGCTTCCGAGCGGTGACCAGGTTGTACCGGTACCAAGTTGGCAGCCAGCTGCGACCTCCCGCGGGGCTCTTGGTTGACCTCTTCTCTGCAAAGGTCCTGGACTTTCTCTGCTGCCTTGGAAAGTCGTCTTGTCCCCCTGGCACTGCGAGGCCGCCCACCTCCCGAGCGCAATAAATGAAGGTAGTCTCAGCACTTCGATGGAAGGGGGGACTACCTGGTTGATCCTGCCAGTAGCATATGCTTGTCTCCAAGATTAAGCCATGCACGTGTAAGTACACACGGCCGGTACAGTGAAACTGCGAATGGCTCATTAAATCAGTTATGGTTCCTTTGATCGCTCCAACCGTTACTTGGATAACTGTGGTAATTCTAGAGCTAATACATGCCGACGAGCGCTGACCACCCGGAACGCGTGCATTTATAGGACCAAAACCAATCCGAGGGCTTGGGCGGTGGGGTCGGGCTCCGGCCCTCCCTACGCTCTCCCCGGCCGTTCTGGTGACTCTAGATAACCTCGGGCCGATCGCACGTCCCCGTGACGGCGACGATACATTCGGACGTCTGCCCTATCAACTTTCGATGGTACTTTTTGCGCCTACCATGGTGACCACGGGTAACGGGGAATCAGGGTTCGATTCCGGAGAGGGAGCCTGAGAAACGGCTACCACATCCAAGGAAGGCAGCAGGCGCGCAAATTACCCACTCCCGACCCGGGGAGGTAGTGACAAAAAATAACAATACAGGACTCTTTCGAGGCTCTGTAATTGGAATGAGTACACTTTAAATCCTTTAACGAGGATCCATTGGAGGGCAAGACTGGTGCCAGCAGCCACGGGAAGAGGAGGAGTTTGTGTGTGCTGGTGTCAGAACAGGCTTGCTCCCTGAGGGGAGAGGTGTGAGAAAATTGTTTGTGCTGTTTTTCACATTAAGCCGAAAAACCCTTGCTGGATCCGGCTGGAGTTCCAGGCAGGGTCCCCACTCCTTTCCCAGGAGGAGTGGGGTCCTGGGGAGAGACCCCGGAGTCGGGGGTGAGTAAGGAGGAGGACACACTGGCCGCCGAAGCCGGGCGGGAGAGTGGCCGCAAGATGGAGGAGGCAGCCGGCATGCTACGACGGTCAGGGAGGATGTGCTTGAGGAGCGGCGGCTCCAATGAAGATTTGAGCCAGCACAGCCGCGGGGACGTGAAGGCTCTACTCGCCTTGGACACAGTGAGTCGGACTGGAGGAAGGACGGAGAGGCCCGCAGCGGCAGCCGGCGCAATGGCGGGAGCCGCTGCGGGAGTAAAGCTCGCGGCGGTGGATGCCGCCGGTGAAAGGAGTGACAAGGGAGAGAGCGGACGAGAGGTGCCGGGTATGTCAGAGACTGCCTGGTGCTCCGTGGTGTCGCACGGGGCAATAGGCGAAATCCTGGATATGGAGGACCTCGAGTACCGGCTCGAGGACTGGCCGGTATTAGCCCCAAGGGAGCCGCAACAGCAGTTCCGGCAAAGGGTAACGGCAGTTACGAGCCTGTACATGGCTTCAGAGGAGGAGAGACTGGCCCTGAAGCAGTCTCTTGCTGATCAACGGTATCGCGCGGATCACTGTTCAAAGAATAAAAGACCGGCAATTTCAAAGAAGATAAAGGAGCTGAAGGAGCGTATAAGCTTCCTGGAGACCAGGCTGGACTTGATTTTGCAGTCCTCGGGGAGTTTTCGCCAGAGACTGTTAAGATGGAAAAAGTCTCTGGGGAAAAGAGCATTGGAACAGGGCCAGGAATCGGCCCAGGAATCAGCCCAAGATGCAGGCCAAGAGGCAAGCGAGGAGTTAATCCCTGAGTCGGCCTCAATCAAGCAGGGAGGAAGCGAGGCACAGGTGTCTGAGTGCAGCCAGGTATCAGAGGGCAGCCTCCCTTGTGCACAGCGGGAGCGTGCTGTGAAGCCTGAATTGAAAGTGCGAGATGGAGCGAGGCACCGACCATCGGGTGTCCTCATGTCGCTGAGCAGTTCCGAGGGCTCAGGGGAATCGTGGTCGGAGTCGGAGGAGACCGGACGCAGTGGCGGTCCCGGGGGACTCCTGACGGCCAGGACTAGGCAGGTGCGGTCCCCACCGGTGAACTTCGGGGATTTCACATTCGGAGGGGATCCGGTGTCGGACGACCTGTCTAGCAAGGCCGAAAGGAGAAGGAGGCGGAAGGCAGAGAAGGCAGGTAAGACTCCAATCATGGAGGAGCGTCTTGTGTTTGTACCCCTTTGTAAGCCCGACGTACTCCCTGTCCCCCGGGATGCCATTGCAAACCCCTCTGGTCAGCCCACTCCTGATCCTGCAGTGGATCGGGGGTCTGACGGAGGGGAGATTATGTGTAGCCCTCCCGCTGGGCAGGTTCCGAAGATCAGTGGCACTGCTGCCGCCAGATCTAGTGGCGGTAGCAGTGCGGTGGCGAGACTGGCTGAGAGGCCGGACAGTTTGGTGGCAAATAAGAACGTAGTGCTCGGTCCCAAGCAGTTGGGCACGGGCGCTATGTGTATCCCCTTGGGGGAGAACAAGTTGGTGCCCAGAGTGGTGCTTTCCCCTGCAAAGTTGCGCCCGGTGGAGGAGGAAGCAACCAGGGAAACAAATTTTGACATTATGGCTGGCTCAGCAAGGGTGAAAGAGTCCTGCAGGCAGGAAAACGCGCCTGCAGGAAAAAACGCATGCAAAAACGCATGTGGTGTGAATGGGGGTGAAAAAAGTGAAAATTCAATTGTGATGGAAGATGGTGGGGGGAATGTTTCTGGGGAAGAAATAAAGGTGGGAGAGGGGTTGGGAGATGTAAATGGTGTAAATGGTGTGGATGGGGGTGTAAATGGTGTGAATGGGGGTGTAAATTGGGGTATGATTTTGAATGGGGGTGAGGAGCATATGGAATTACAGGAGGTGGATGCAGCTCCCGGAGATGGCCCGGAAGGGGGATTGATGGAGGTTAGCCCAAGGGGGGGCTCACTGGAAAGTGGGGCGCCTGTTGTCAAAGTGTCTACTGGGGCTCCGGGAGCTGTACAGGTGGGAAGGTCCTATGCTGCAGCCGCAGCGGGCCCGAGTGCCCCTTTGTCCGCGGGTGCCGTGCATGGTAACTTGCAACGGCGCCTTGCGGAGGCCCTAAGGAGAGGCGAGAGCTCTGTCCAAATAGGGGGTGAGCAGGTTGACCTGTCTTTCTGGTACGAGAAGTACGGACAGGCTGCCTTCCGAGAAAATCAAGGGAAGGGACCACCAGTGTTGTCTCTTCCGACAGGGGGACCCGGGGGTGTCCGCAGGAATGTGGCCCGTCTCCGGTGGGTCGGTAAGGAAGCTAGCCCCCCAAGATCTAGGGTTGTGGAGCTGCTCCTGGAGATGGGATTTAGGGCTAATGATATCTATGCCCTGATCCATCCCTACGGCACCTCGGTGTTCGATGTCAGCTTCATGACGGCAGAGGGGTTGGAATCCTTCTGGTCCCGTCATGAGCTGGCACGGGCATTGCCCCAGTGGCAGGGTTTCGCCGTTCAGGCCGTTTCAAGGCAGAGTGAGGTCATCAAGAGAGTGACCATTTTGACTAGTAATGAGTCACTCTCTTGCA
>NC_134690.1:253455827-253461252 GCF_050947455.1 Rhinoderma darwinii | reverse complement strand
CAAATCTACTTTGAGTTATTATAGTGCAAAATTTATTCCTACAGGTAATAAGTATAAACGACTCAAATTAAACCCCACATGGCTTACACCTTCTGTGAAAGGGGCAATACATGACAAAAAAAGGGCATTTAAAAAATACAAATCTGAGGGTACAGCTGTAGCCTTTGTAAAATATAAAGAGCTTAATAAAATCTGTAAAAATGTAATAAAATTAGCAAAAATACAAAATGAAAGGCAGGTGGCCAAGGATAGTAAAACAAATCCCAAAAAATTCTTCAAGCATATAAATGCAAAAAAGCCAAGGTCTGAACATGTAGGACCCCTAGATAATGGTAATGGGGAGTTGGTCACAGGGGATCAAGAGAAGGCAGAGTTACTAAATGGGTTCTTTAGCTCTGTATATACAACAGAAGAAAGAGCAGCTGATGTAGCCGGTGCCAGTGCTGTTAATATATCAGTTGATATACTGAATTGGATGAATGTAGAGATGGTCCAAGCTAAATTAAATAAAATAAATGTGCACAAGGCTCCGGGACCAGATGGGTTACACCCTAGAATTCTTAAAGAGCTTAGTTCAGTTATTTCTGTCCCCCTTTTCATAATATTCAGAGAATCTCTAGTGACTGGTATAGTGCCAAGGGACTGGCGCAGGGCAAATGTGGTGCCTATTTTCAAAAAGGGCTCTAGGTCTTTCCCGGGTAATTATAGACCAGTAAGCTTGACATCCATCGTGGGGAAAATGTTTGAGGGGCTATTGAGGGACTATATACAGGATTATGTGACAATAAATAGCATTATAAGTGACAGCCAGCACGGTTTTACTAAGGACAGAAGTTGTCAAACTAACCTAATCTGTTTTTATGAAGAGGTGAGCAGAAGTCTAGACAGAGGGGCCGCTGTGGATTTAGTGTTTTTGGACTTTGCAAAGGCATTTGACACTGTCCCCCATAGACGCCTAATGGGTAAATTAAGGACTATAGGTTTAGAAAATATAGTTTGTAATTGGATTGAGAATTGGCTCAAGGACCGTATCCAGAGAGTTGTGGTCAATGATTCCTACTCTGAATGGTCCCCGGTAATAAGTGGTGTACCCCAGGGTTCAGTGCTGGGACCACTATTATTCAACTTATTTATTAATAATATAGAGGAAGGGATTAATAGCACTATTTCTATTTTTGCAGATGACACCAAGCTATGTAATATAGTTCAGACTATGGAAGATGTTCATGAATTACAGGCAGATTTAAACAAACTAAGTGTTTGGGCGTCCACTTGGCAAATGAAGTTTAATGTAGATAAATGTAAAGTTATGCATCTGGGTACCAACAACCTGTATGCATCATATGTCCTAGGGGGCGCTACACTGGCGGATTCACTTGTTGAGAAGGATCTGGGTGTACTTGTAAATCATAAACTCAATAACAGCATGCAGTGTCAATCAGCTGCTTCAAAGGCCAGCAGGATATTGTCGTGTATTAAAAGAGGCATGGACTCGCGGGACAGGGATGTAATAATGCCACTTTACAAAGCATTAGTGAGGCCTCATCTAGAATATGCAGTTCAGTTCTGGGCTCCAGTTCATAGAAAGGATGCCCTGGAGTTGGAAAAAATACAAAGAAGAGCAACAAAGCTAATAAGGGGCATGGAGAATTTAAGTTATGAGGAAAGATTGAAAGAATTAAACCTATTTAGCCTTGAAAAAAGACGACTAAGGGGGGACATGATTAACTTATATAAATATATTAATGGCACATACAAAAAAATATGGTGATATCCTGTTCCTTGTAAAACCCGCTCAAAAAACAAGGGGGCACTCCCTCCGTCTGGAGAAAAAAAGGTTCAAGCTGCAGAGGCGACAAGGCTTCTTTACAGTAAGAACGGTGAATTTATGGAATAGCCTACCGCAGGAGCTGGTCACAGCAGGGACAGTAGATGGCTTTAAAAAAGGGTTAGATAATTTCCTAGAACAAAAAAATATTAGCTCCTATGTGTAGAAATTTTTCCTTCCCTTTTCCCTTCCCTTGGTTGAACTTGATGGACATGTGTCTTTTTTCAGCCGTACTAACTATGTAACTATGTAACTATGCATTTACATTCTGAAAAATGCTATTTTTTCAAAATGTTCTCTAAATTTTGCAATTTTTCACCAATAAACACTGAATATATCGACCAAATTTTACCACGAACATGAAGCCCAATGTGTCACAAGAAAACAATCTCAGAATCGCTTGGATATGTTTAAGCATTCCGACGTTATTACTAGAGATGAGCGAACCGGGACAACCGAACCCGGTTTCGGTCCGAACTTCCGGAAAAGTTCGGTTCGCAGCGAATCCGAACTTCACCGGGTTCGGCCGAACCCGTTTTGACCGAACCCGGTCAAAAATATTATACAAATCGGCAGCCACTTGTCTCTATCAATCACTGATAGAGAAAAGAGGCTGCTGATTAAAAATAAAATAAAAAGCATTTCATACGTACCTGGTCGTTGTCTTGCGGACGAGTCTCTCTTCTTCCTCCAGTCCGACCTTCTTTTCTGACGCGGCAGCCTGTGATTAGCTGCAGAGGCCTCTGCAGCCTGTGATTGGCTGCAGAGGTGTCTGCAGCCCGTGATTGGCTGCAGAGGCCTCTGCAGCCCGTGATTGGCTGCAGCGCTCACATGGGCTGCATCGTCATCAAGGAATGTCGGGCCGGATGTCGCGAGGGACGCGTCACCAAGGCAACGGCCAGGAGACCGGACTGGAGGAAGCAGGGAGTTCCCGGTAAGTGTGAACGTCTTTTTTTTTTTACAGGTACTCTATATTGTGATCGGTAGTCACTGTCCAGGGTGCTGAAACAGTTACTGCCGATCAGTTAACTCTTTCAGCACCCTGAAGAGTGACTATTTACTGACGTCGCCTAGCAACGCTGCCGTAATGACGGGTGCACACATGTAGCCACCCGTCATTACGGGGCCTCATGCACACGACCGTAAAAACACCCGTTATTAAGGGTCGTAATTACGACCCGAAATAGCGGGCCCATAGACTTCTGTTAGCCACGGGTACCTTCCCGTTTTCTCACGGGAAGGTGCCCGTGCCGTTAAAAAGATAGAACATGTTCTATTTTTTTATTTTACGGGTCGTGCTCGTAATTACGACTCGTAATTACGAGCACGGCCGGCCGCTTTTACGAGCCGTGCTGTCATTATAAGGGTATGTTCACACGACAGCGTCCGTTACGGCTGAAATTACGGGGATGTTTCCGCCTGAAAACATCCCCGTAATTTCAGCCGTAACAGCATGTGCAGGCGCTTGAACGCCGCGTCCATTACGGACGTAATTGGCGCTGCTATTCATTGGAGTCAATGAATAACGGCTCCAATTACGGCCAAAGAAGTGACAGGTCATTGCTTTCAATGGGCAGATGTTTGTCAGCGCTATCGAGGCGCTATTTTTGGACGTAATTCGGGGCAAAAACACCCGAATTACGTCCGTAATTAGTGAGTGTGAACATACCCTGTGTTCACACGCACTAATTACGGATGTAATTCGGGATTTTTTGCCCCGAATTACGCCCGAAAATAGCGCCTCGATAGCGCTGACAAACATCTGCCCATTGAAAGCAATGGGCAGACGTTTGTCTGTTCACACGAGGCGTATATTTACGCGCCGCTGTCAAATGACGGCGCGTAAATAGACGCCCGCGTCAAAGAAGTGACCTGTCACTTCTTTGGCCGTAATTGGAGCCGTTATTCATTGACTCCAATGAATAGCAGCGCCAATTACGTCCGTAATGGACGCCGCGTTCAAGCGCCTGCAGATGCCGTTACGGCTGAAATTACTGGGATGTTTTCAGACGGAAACATCCCCGTAATTTCAGCCGTTACGGACGCTGTCGTGTGAACATACCCTAAATTTTATAGCAGCACGGCCCGTAAAATAGAAAAATAGAACATGTTCTATTTTTTTAACGGCACGGGCACCTTCCCGTGAGAAAACGGGAAGGTACCCATGGGTAACAGAAGTCTATGAGCCCGTTATTGCGGGTCGTAATTACGACCCACAATAACGGGTGTTTTTACGGTCGTGTGCATAATGGGAGCACGTCTTGGAAAAACGACCGGCTGCCTGTGGCCGGCCGTGCTCCTCTCCTGAAATACTCTGTGCTGCCTTAAACTCTGTGGACAGGTCAGGATCCTGTTTCTTTTAAATGCTGCTAGGGAACCCGCTCGATCCACTATATAAGGCTGCGCTACAGTGCAGCATTTAAAAGAAACAGGATCCTGACCTGTCCACAGAGTTTAAGGCAGCACAGAGTATTTCAGGAGATGAGCGTGCAGATTCAGTGCTGCTGTGAACTCTGCTCTTACCATTACGTAGCTCTCAGTCTGTTACCTCTCCTCCACTCCTGTCCTCAATAACACCTTCACATGATTGGCAAGTCACCACCCCGCACAAGATCCGCACGCTCATCTCCTGAAATACTCTGTGCTGCTGTGAACTCTACTCTTACCATTACGTGGTGACTTGCCAATCATGTGAAGGTGTTCTTGAGGACAGGAGTGGAGGAGAGGTAACAGACTGAGAGCTACGTAATGGTTAGAGCAGAGTTCACAGCAGCACTGAATCTGCACGCTCATCTCCTGAAATACTCTGTGCTGCCTTAAACTCTATGGACAGGTCAGGATCCTGTTTCTTTTAAATGCTGCACTATAGCGCAGCCTTATATAGTGGATAGAGCGGGTTCCCAAGCAGCATTTAAAAGAAACAGTGTGTGTGTTTGGGTATGTGTCTTTGTCTGTTTTTATATGTGTGTTTGTGTTTATGTGTGTTTGTGTATATATGGGTGTGTTTGTGTATATGTGTTTGTGTATATATATGGGTGTATGTGTATATGTTTGTGTGTAGATGTTTGTGTGTGTGTGTTTTTGTATATGTGTGTGTTTGTGTATATGTGTGTATATGGGTGTGTTTATGTGTGTGTTTGTGTATATATGGGTGTGTTTGTGTATATATATGGGTGTATTTGTATATATGTTTGTGTGTAGATGTTTGTGTGTGTGTTTATATATGTGTGTGTTTGTGTATATGGGTGTGTGTATATGTGTGTGTTTATGTATATGTGTGTGTGTTTGTCTGTTTGTGTGTATGTGTGTGTATATCTTGTTGTGTTTGTGTATATATGTGTGTTTGTGTATATGTTTGTGTGTGCGTGTATATATGTGTGTAGGTGAGTAGAAGTATTGGTATTGTTCACATTGATAACTGTTTTTTTATTTTGTTGCAGATTTTGATGTACCGATTGGACTACGTCTTCGATTCGTTGGACTACTGCGTAGATCTACGTTTTTTAAAAATTTTAATAAAATGGTTAACGAGGGTTTTGTTGGGGATTTCTTATTTCAATAAAAAAGAATTGTCTTTGTGTTTTTTTTAAAACTTTA
>NC_134690.1:253434609-253455627 GCF_050947455.1 Rhinoderma darwinii | reverse complement strand
CCAAGCCCACCTGCAGTTGCACGAGCAAGGCCACCTCGGCAACTCCTACCGAAAGCCGTGAACGAGGAAGTACAAACGGGAGCTGCTCCCGTTCCAAGCCGAGAAGGACTTCCATGGTGTGACCGGTAGGTAGTGGCACCTCCTGCCGTCCTCCTGGAAGTCCCCGTCGGCCTGGCTCACGGCTCGGTCCCGCTGTGTGTTTTACCTTCATAATAAAAAACACTTTTTTTTTTTATGGTATTTTCTGAAGTCCCAAGCCGACCTGCAGTTGCAGGAGCTCGGCCACCTCGGCAACTCCTACCGAAAGCCGTGAACGAGGAAGTACAAACGGGAGCTGCTCCCGTTCCAAGCCGAGAAGGACTTCCATGGTGTGACCGGTAGGTAGTGGCACCTCCTGCCGTCCTCCTGGAAGTCCCCGTCGGCCTGGCTCACGGCTCGGTCCCGCTGTGTGTTTTACCTTCATAATAAAAAACACTTTTTTTTTTATGGTATTTTCTGAAGTCCCAAGCCGACCTGCAGTTGCAGGAGCTCGGCCACCTCGGCAACTCCTACCGAAAGCCGTGAACGAGGAAGTACAAACGGGAGCTGCTCCCGTTCCAAGCCGAGAAGGACTTCCATGGTGTGACCGGTAGGTAGTGGCACCTCCTGCCGTCCTCCTGGAAGTCCCCGTCGGCCTCGCTCGCAGGTCTGTCTTCATTGACGTTTTGGAGAAAAAACCCTATGAGGTTTTTATTTTGGGCCTCAGCCGGGCAGCAGTTCCATGAGCCCGGGTACTTTGGCACCTTACCCCGGTGTATTTGAGGTGGTGACACTTTTAGGGGTGTGAATATCTCCTTCACCTGAAATCCTGTGAGAGGGCATCTAGGTTTTGAGTTCCAAGTCCCAACGGTTCTTCCTAGCGGGAAGTCCTAACCGTTCCTGGCCGAGAGTGACTTCCAGGGTTTGAGCAATAGGTACCGGCCCGCCCTCTCACGGTGCCTCCTGGAAGTCCCCGTCGGCCTCGTTCGCTGGTCGGTCCGCTGCACCTTAACTTCCATGAAAGAACTTTGGTGCATTCTTTCTGGAGTCCCAGGCCGACCAGCAGTTGCAGGAGCTCGGCCAGCTCTGTGACTCCAACCGAGTACCATGAAGGAGGACGTGCTGCACGTTCTTGCGGGAGCTGCACCTGGTCCAACCCGAGAAGGACTTCCATGGTGTGACCGGTATGTAGTGGCACGTCATGCTGGCCTCCTGGAAGTTCCCGTCGGCCTTGCTCGCTGGTCGGTCCGCTGCACCTGAACTTCCACGAAAGAACTTTGATGCATTCTTTCTGGAGTCCCAGGCCGACCAGCAGTTGCAGGAGCTCGGCCACCTTGGCGACTCCAACCGAACACCTTGAAGGAGGACGTGCTGCACGTTCTAGCGGGAGCTGCACCTGGTCCAACCCGAGAATGACTTCCATGGTGTGACCGGTATGTAGTGGCACGTCATGCCGGCCCCCTGGAAGTCCCCGTCGGCCTCGCTGGCAGGTCTGTCTTCATTGACGTTTTGGAGGAAAAACCCTATGAGGTTTTTATTTTGGGCCTCAGCCGGGCAGCAGTTCCAGGAGCCCGGGTACTTTGGCACCTTACCCCGGTGTATTTGAGGTGGTGACACTTTTAGGGGTGTGAATATCTCCTTCACCTGAAATCCTGTGAGAGGGCATTTAGGTTTTGAGTTCCAAGTCCCAACGGTTCTTCCTAGCGGGAAGTCCTAACCGTTCGTGGCCGAGAGTGACTTCCAGGGTGTGAGCGATAGGCACCGGCCCTCTCATGGTGTCTCCTGGAAGTCCCCGTCGGCTTCGTTGGCTGGTCGGTCCGCTGCACCTGAACTTCCACGAAAGAACTTTGGTGCATTCTTTCTGGAGTCCCAGGCCGACCAGCAGTTGTAGGAGCTCGGCCACGTTGGCGACTCCAATCGAGAGTACCGTGAAGGAGGACGTGCTGCACGTTCTAGCGGGAGCTGCACCTGGTCCAACCCGAGAATGACTTCCATGGTGTGGCCGGTATGTAGTGGCACGCCATGCCGGCCTCCTGGAAGTCCCCGTCGGCCTAGCTCGCAGGTCTGTCTTCATTGACGTTTTGGAGGAAAAACCCTATGAGGTTTTTATTTTGGGCTTCAGCCGGGCAGCAGTTCCAGGAGCCCGGGTAAGTTGGCACCTTACCCCGGTGTATTTGAGGTGGTGACACTTTTAGGGGAGCGAATATCTCCTTCACCTGAAAACCTGTGAGAGGGCATTTCTGCTCCGCGTTCCAAGTCCCAACGGTTCTTCCTAGCGGGAAGTCCTAACCCTTCGTGGCCGAGAAGGACTTCCATGGTGTGACTGGTATGTAGTGGCACGTCATGCCGGCCTCCTGGAAGTCCCCGTCGGCCTCGTTGGCTGGTCGGTCCGCTGCACCTGAACTTCCACGAAAGAACTTTGGTGCATTCTTTCTGGAGTCCCAGGCCGACCAGCAGTTGTAGGAGCTCGGCCACGTTGGCGACTCC
This sequence comes from Rhinoderma darwinii, assembly GCF_050947455.1. NCBI lineage: Eukaryota > Metazoa > Chordata > Amphibia > Anura > Rhinodermatidae > Rhinoderma > Rhinoderma darwinii. Next base: position 253,453,122 of record NC_134690.1, on the reverse strand, counting down.
AATCGAGAGTACCGTGAAGGAGGACGTGCTGCACGTTCTAGCGGGAGCTGCACCTGGTCCAACCCGAGAATGACTTCCATGGTGTGGCCGGTATGTAGTGGCACGCCATGCCGGCCTCCTGGAAGTCCCCGTCGGCCTAGCTCGCAGGTCTGTCTTCATTGACGTTTTGGAGGAAAAACCCTATGAGGTTATTATTTTGGGCTTCAGCCGGGCAGCAGTTCCAGGAGCCCGGGTAAGTTGGCACCTTACCCCGGTGTATTTGAGGTGGTGACACTTTTAGGGGTGCGAATATCTCCTTCACCTGAAATCCTGTGAGAGGGCATTTAGGTTTTGAGTTCCAAGTCCCAACGGTTCTTCCTAGCGGGAAGTCCTAACCGTTCGTGGCCGAGAGTGACTTCCAGGGTGTGAGCGATAGGCACCGGCCCTCTCATGGTGTCTCCTGGAAGTCCCCGTTGGCCTCATTGGCTGGTCGGTCCGCTGCACCTGAACTTCCACGAAAGAACTTTGGTACATTCTTTCTGGAGTCCCAGGCCGACCAGCAGTTGTAGGAGCTCGGCCACGTTGGCGACTCCAATCGAGAGTACCGTGAAGGAGGACGTGCTGCACGTTCTAGCGGGAGCTGCACCTGGTCCAACCCGAGAATGACTTCCATGGTGTGGCCGGTATGTAGTGGCACGCCATGCCGGCCTCCTGGAAGTCCCCGTCGGCCTAGCTGGCAGGTCTGTCTTCATTGACGTTTTGGAGGAAAAACCCTATGAGGTTTTTATTTTGGGCCTCAGCCGGGCAGCAGTTCCAGGAGCCCGGGTACTTTGGCACCTTACCCCGGTGTATTTGAGGTGGTGACACTTTTAGGGGTGTGAATATCTCCTTCACCTGAAATCCTGTGAGAGGGCATTTAGGTTTTGAGTTCCAAGTCCCAACGGTTCTTCCTAGCGGGAAGTCCTAACCGTTCGTGGCCGAGAGTGACTTCCAGGGTGTGAGCGATAGGCACCGGCCCTCTCATGGTGTCTCCTGGAAGTCCCCGTCGGCCTCGTTGGCTGGTCGGTCCGCTGCACCTGAACTTCCACGAAAGAACTTTGGTGCATTCTTTCTGGAGTCCCAGGCCGACCAGCAGTTGTAGGAGCTCGGCCACGTTGGCGACTCAAATCGAGAGTACCGTGAAGGAGGACGTGCTGCACGTTCTAGCGGGAGCTGCACCTGGTCCAACCCGAGAATGACTTCCATGGTGTGGCCGGTATGTAGTGGCACGCCATGCCGGCCTCCTGGAAGTCCCCGTCGGCCTAGCTCGCAGGTCTGTCTTCATTGACGTTTTGGAGGAAAAACCCTATGAGGTTTTTATTTTGGGCTTCAGCCGGGCAGCAGTTCCAGGAGCCCGGGTAAGTTGGCACCTTACCCCGGTGTATTTGAGGTGGTGACACTTTTAGGGGAGCGAATATCTCCTTCACCTGAAAACCTGTGAGAGGGCATTTCTGCTCCGCGTTCCAAGTCCCAACGGTTCTTCCTAGCGGGAAGTCCTAACCCTTCGTGGCCGAGAAGGACTTCCATGGTGTGACTGGTATGTAGTGGCACGTCATGCCGGCCTCCTGGAAGTCCCCGTCGGCCTCGTTGGCTGGTCGGTCCGCTGCACCTGAACTTCCACGAAAGAACTTTGGTGCATTCTTTCTGGAGTCCCAGGCCGACCAGCAGTTGTAGGAGCTCGGCCACGTTGGCGACTCCAATCGAGAGTACCGTGAAGGAGGACGTGCTGCACGTTCTAGCGGGAGCTGCACCTGGTCCAACCCGAGAATGACTTCCATGGTGTGGCCGGTATGTAGTGGCACGCCATGCCGGCCTCCTGGAAGTCCCCGTCGGCCTAGCTCGCAGGTCTGTCTTCATTGACGTTTTGGAGGAAAAACCCTATGAGGTTATTATTTTGGGCTTCAGCCGGGCAGCAGTTCCAGGAGCCCGGGTAAGTTGGCACCTTACCCCGGTGTATTTGAGGTGGTGACACTTTTAGGGGTGCGAATATCTCCTTCACCTGAAATCCTGTGAGAGGGCATTTAGGTTTTGAGTTCCAAGTCCCAACGGTTCTTCCTAGCGGGAAGTCCTAACCGTTCGTGGCCGAGAGTGACTTCCAGGGTGTGAGCGATAGGCACCGGCCCTCTCATGGTGTCTCCTGGAAGTCCCCGTTGGCCTCATTGGCTGGTCGGTCCGCTGCACCTGAACTTCCACGAAAGAACTTTGGTACATTCTTTCTGGAGTCCCAGGCCGACCAGCAGTTGTAGGAGCTCGGCCACGTTGGCGACTCCAATCGAGAGTACCGTGAAGGAGGACGTGCTGCACGTTCTAGCGGGAGCTGCACCTGGTCCAACCCGAGAATGACTTCCATGGTGTGGCCGGTATGTAGTGGCACGCCATGCCGGCCTCCTGGAAGTCCCCGTCGGCCTAGCTGGCAGGTCTGTCTTCATTGACGTTTTGGAGGAAAAACCCTATGAGGTTTTTATTTTGGGCCTCAGCCGGGCAGCAGTTCCAGGAGCCCGGGTACTTTGGCACCTTACCCCGGTGTATTTGAGGTGGTGACACTTTTAGGGGTGTGAATATCTCCTTCACCTGAAATCCTGTGAGAGGGCATTTAGGTTTTGAGTTCCAAGTCCCAACGGTTCTTCCTAGCGGGAAGTCCTAACCGTTCGTGGCCGAGAGTGACTTCCAGGGTGTGAGCGATAGGCACCGGCCCTCTCATGGTGTCTCCTGGAAGTCCCCGTCGGCCTCGTTGGCTGGTCGGTCCGCTGCACCTGAACTTCCACGAAAGAACTTTGGTGCATTCTTTCTGGAGTCCCAGGCCGACCAGCAGTTGTAGGAGCTCGGCCACGTTGGCGACTCCAATCGAGAGTACCGTGAAGGAGGACGTGCTGCACGTTCTAGCGGGAGCTGCACCTGGTCCAACCCGAGAATGACTTCCATGGTGTGGCCGGTATGTAGTGGCACGCCATGCCGGCCTCCTGGAAGTCCCCGTCGGCCTAGCTCGCAGGTCTGTCTTCATTGACGTTTTGGAGGAAAAACCCTATGAGGTTTTTATTTTGGGCTTCAGCCGGGCAGCAGTTCCAGGAGCCCGGGTAAGTTGGCACCTTACCCCGGTGTATTTGAGGTGGTGACACTTTTAGGGGAGCGAATATCTCCTTCACCTGAAAACCTGTGAGAGGGCATTTCTGCTCCGCGTTCCAAGTCCCAACGGTTCTTCCTAGCGGGAAGTCCTAACCCTTCGTGGCCGAGAAGGACTTCCATGGTGTGACTGGTATGTAGTGGCACGTCATGCCGGCCTCCTGGAAGTCCCCGTCGGCCTCGTTGGCTGGTCGGTCCGCTGCACCTGAACTTCCACGAAAGAACTTTGGTGCATTCTTTCTGGAGTCCCAGGCCGACCAGCAGTTGTAGGAGCTCGGCCACGTTGGCGACTCCAATCGAGAGTACCGTGAAGGAGGACGTGCTGCACGTTCTAGCGGGAGCTGCACCTGGTCCAACCCGAGAATGACTTCCATGGTGTGGCCGGTATGTAGTGGCACGCCATGCCGGCCTCCTGGAAGTCCCCGTCGGCCTAGCTCGCAGGTCTGTCTTCATTGACGTTTTGGAGGAAAAACCCTATGAGGTTATTATTTTGGGCTTCAGCCGGGCAGCAGTTCCAGGAGCCCGGGTAAGTTGGCACCTTACCCCGGTGTATTTGAGGTGGTGACACTTTTAGGGGTGCGAATATCTCCTTCACCTGAAATCCTGTGAGAGGGCATTTAGGTTTTGAGTTCCAAGTCCCAACGGTTCTTCCTAGCGGGAAGTCCTAACCGTTCGTGGCCGAGAGTGACTTCCAGGGTGTGAGCGATAGGCACCGGCCCTCTCATGGTGTCTCCTGGAAGTCCCCGTTGGCCTCATTGGCTGGTCGGTCCGCTGCACCTGAACTTCCACGAAAGAACTTTGGTACATTCTTTCTGGAGTCCCAGGCCGACCAGCAGTTGTAGGAGCTCGGCCACGTTGGCGACTCCAATCGAGAGTACCGTGAAGGAGGACGTGCTGCACGTTCTAGCGGGAGCTGCACCTGGTCCAACCCGAGAATGACTTCCATGGTGTGGCCGGTATGTAGTGGCACGCCATGCCGGCCTCCTGGAAGTCCCCGTCGGCCTAGCTGGCAGGTCTGTCTTCATTGACGTTTTGGAGGAAAAACCCTATGAGGTTTTTATTTTGGGCCTCAGCCGGGCAGCAGTTCCAGGAGCCCGGGTACTTTGGCACCTTACCCCGGTGTATTTGAGGTGGTGACACTTTTAGGGGTGTGAATATCTCCTTCACCTGAAATCCTGTGAGAGGGCATTTAGGTTTTGAGTTCCAAGTCCCAACGGTTCTTCCTAGCGGGAAGTCCTAACCGTTCGTGGCCGAGAGTGACTTCCAGGGTGTGAGCGATAGGCACCGGCCCTCTCATGGTGTCTCCTGGAAGTCCCCGTCGGCCTCGTTGGCTGGTCGGTCCGCTGCACCTGAACTTCCACGAAAGAACTTTGGTGCATTCTTTCTGGAGTCCCAGGCCGACCAGCAGTTGTAGGAGCTCGGCCACGTTGGCGACTCCAATCGAGAGTACCGTGAAGGAGGACGTGCTGCACGTTCTAGCGGGAGCTGCACCTGGTCCAACCCGAGAATGACTTCCATGGTGTGGCCGGTATGTAGTGGCACGCCATGCCGGCCTCCTGGAAGTCCCCGTCGGCCTAGCTCGCAGGTCTGTCTTCATTGACGTTTTGGAGGAAAAACCCTATGAGGTTTTTATTTTGGGCTTCAGCCGGGCAGCAGTTCCAGGAGCCCGGGTAAGTTGGCACCTTACCCCGGTGTATTTGAGGTGGTGACACTTTTAGGGGAGCGAATATCTCCTTCACCTGAAAACCTGTGAGAGGGCATTTCTGCTCCGCGTTCCAAGTCCCAACGGTTCTTCCTAGCGGGAAATCCTAACCCTTCGTGGCCGAGAAGGACTTCCATGGTGTGACTGGTATGTAGTGGCACGTCATGCCGGCCTCCTGGAAGTCCCCGTCGGCCTCGTTGGCTGGTCGGTCCGCTGCACCTGAACTTCCACGAAAGAACTTTGGTGCATTCTTTCTGGAGTCCCAGGCCGACCAGCAGTTGTAGGAGCTCGGCCACATTGGCGACTCCAATCGAGAGTACCGTGAAGGAGGACGTGCTGCACGTTCTAGCGGGAGCTGCACCTGGTCCAACCCGAGAATGACTTCCATGGTGTGGCCGGTATGTAGTGGCACGCCATGCCGGCCTCCTGGAAGTCCCCGTCGGCCTAGCTCGCAGGTCTGTCTTCATTGACGTTTTGGAGGAAAAACCCTATGAGGTTATTATTTTGGGCTTCAGCCGGGCAGCAGTTCCAGGAGCCCGGGTAAGTTGGCACCTTACCCCGGTGTATTTGAGGTGGTGACACTTTTAGGGGTGCGAATATCTCCTTCACCTGAAATCCTGTGAGAGGGCATTTAGGTTTTGAGTTCCAAGTCCCAACGGTTCTTCCTAGCGGGAAGTCCTAACCGTTCGTGGCCGAGAGTGACTTCCAGGGTGTGAGCGATAGGCACCGGCCCTCTCATGGTGTCTCCTGGAAGTCCCCGTTGGCCTCATTGGCTGGTCGGTCCGCTGCACCTGAACTTCCACGAAAGAACTTTGGTACATTCTTTCTGGAGTCCCAGGCCGACCAGCAGTTGTAGGAGCTCGGCCACGTTGGCGACTCCAATCGAGAGTACCGTGAAGGAGGACGTGCTGCACGTTCTAGCGGGAGCTGCACCTGGTCCAACCCGAGAATGACTTCCATGGTGTGGCCGGTATGTAGTGGCACGCCATGCCGGCCTCCTGGAAGTCCCCGTCGGCCTAGCTTGCAGGTCTGTCTTCATTGACGTTTTGGAGGAAAAACCCTATGAGGTTATTATTTTGGGCTTCAGCCGGGCAGCAGTTCCAGGAGCCCGGGTAAGTTGGCACCTTACCCCGGTGTATTTGAGGTGGTGACACTTTTAGGGGTGCGAATATCTCCTTCACCTGAAATCCTGTGAGAGGGCATTTAGGTTTTGAGTTCCAAGTCCCAACGGTTCTTCCTAGCGGGAAGTCCTAACCGTTCGTGGCCGAGAGTGACTTCCAGGGTGTGAGCGATAGGCACCGGCCCTCTCATGGTGTCTCCTGGAAGTCCCCGTTGGCCTCATTGGCTGGTCGGTCCGCTGCACCTGAACTTCCACGAAAGAACTTTGGTACATTCTTTCTGGAGTCCCAGGCCGACCAGCAGTTGTAGGAGCTCGGCCACGTTGGCGACTCCAATCGAGAGTACCGTGAAGGAGGACGTGCTGCACGTTCTAGCGGGAGCTGCACCTGGTCCAACCCGAGAATGACTTCCATGGTGTGGCCGGTATGTAGTGGCACGCCATGCCGGCCTCCTGGAAGTCCCCGTCGGCCTAGCTGGCAGGTCTGTCTTCATTGACGTTTTGGAGGAAAAACCCTATGAGGTTTTTATTTTGGGCCTCAGCCGGGCAGCAGTTCCAGGAGCCCGGGTACTTTGGCACCTTACCCCGGTGTATTTGAGGTGGTGACACTTTTAGGGGTGTGAATATCTCCTTCACCTGAAATCCTGTGAGAGGGCATTTAGGTTTTGAGTTCCAAGTCCCAACGGTTCTTCCTAGCGGGAAGTCCTAACCGTTCGTGGCCGAGAGTGACTTCCAGGGTGTGAGCGATAGGCACCGGCCCTCTCATGGTGTCTCCTGGAAGTCCCCGTCGGCCTCGTTGGCTGGTCGGTCCGCTGCACCTGAACTTCCACGAAAGAACTTTGGTGCATTCTTTCTGGAGTCCCAGGCCGACCAGCAGTTGTAGGAGCTCGGCCACGTTGGCGACTCCAATCGAGAGTACCGTGAAGGAGGACGTGCTGCACGTTCTAGCGGGAGCTGCACCTGGTCCAACCCGAGAATGACTTCCATGGTGTGGCCGGTATGTAGTGGCACGCCATGCCGGCCTCCTGGAAGTCCCCGTCGGCCTAGCTCGCAGGTCTGTCTTCATTGACGTTTTGGAGGAAAAACCCTATGAGGTTTTTATTTTGGGCTTCAGCCGGGCAGCAGTTCCAGGAGCCCGGGTAAGTTGGCACCTTACCCCGGTGTATTTGAGGTGGTGACACTTTTAGGGGAGCGAATATCTCCTTCACCTGAAAACCTGTGAGAGGGCATTTCTGCTCCGTGTTCCAAGTCCCAACGGTTCTTCCTAGCGGGAAGTCCTAACCCTTCGTGGCCGAGAAGGACTTCCATGGTGTGACTGGTATGTAGTGGCACGTCATGCCGGCCTCCTGGAAGTCCCCGTCGGCCTCGTTGGCTGGTCGGTCCGCTGCACCTGAACTTCCACGAAAGAACTTTGGTGCATTCTTTCTGGAGTCCCAGGCCGACCAGCAGTTGTAGGAGCTCGGCCACGTTGGCGACTCCAATCGAGAGTACCGTGAAGGAGGACGTGCTGCACGTTCTAGCGGGAGCTGCACCTGGTCCAACCCGAGAATGACTTCCATGGTGTGGCCGGTATGTAGTGGCACGCCATGCCGGCCTCCTGGAAGTCCCCGTCGGCCTAGCTCGCAGGTCTGTCTTCATTGACGTTTTGGAGGAAAAACCCTATGAGGTTATTATTTTGGGCTTCAGCCGGGCAGCAGTTCCAGGAGCCCGGGTAAGTTGGCACCTTACCCCGGTGTATTTGAGGTGGTGACACTTTTAGGGGTGCGAATATCTCCTTCACCTGAAATCCTGTGAGAGGGCATTTAGGTTTTGAGTTCCAAGTCCCAACGGTTCTTCCTAGCGGGAAGTCCTAACCGTTCGTGGCCGAGAGTGACTTCCAGGGTGTGAGCGATAGGCACCGGCCCTCTCATGGTGTCTCCTGGAAGTCCCCGTTGGCCTCATTGGCTGGTCGGTCCGCTGCACCTGAACTTCCACGAAAGAACTTTGGTACATTCTTTCTGGAGTCCCAGGCCGACCAGCAGTTGTAGGAGCTCGGCCACGTTGGCGACTCCAATCGAGAGTACCGTGAAGGAGGACGTGCTGCACGTTCTAGCGGGAGCTGCACCTGGTCCAACCCGAGAATGACTTCCATGGTGTGGCCGGTATGTAGTGGCACGCCATGCCGGCCTCCTGGAAGTCCCCGTCGGCCTAGCTTGCAGGTCTGTCTTCATTGACGTTTTGGAGGAAAAACCCTATGAGGTTATTATTTTGGGCTTCAGCCGGGCAGCAGTTCCAGGAGCCCGGGTAAGTTGGCACCTTACCCCGGTGTATTTGAGGTGGTGACACTTTTAGGGGTGCGAATATCTCCTTCACCTGAAATCCTGTGAGAGGGCATTTAGGTTTTGAGTTCCAAGTCCCAACGGTTCTTCCTAGCGGGAAGTCCTAACCGTTCGTGGCCGAGAGTGACTTCCAGGGTGTGAGCGATAGGCACCGGCCCTCTCATGGTGTCTCCTGGAAGTCCCCGTTGGCCTCATTGGCTGGTCGGTCCGCTGCACCTGAACTTCCACGAAAGAACTTTGGTACATTCTTTCTGGAGTCCCAGGCCGACCAGCAGTTGTAGGAGCTCGGCCACGTTGGCGACTCCAATCGAGAGTACCGTGAAGGAGGACGTGCTGCACGTTCTAGCGGGAGCTGCACCTGGTCCAACCCGAGAAGGACTTCCATGGTGTGACCGGTATGTAGTGGCACGTCATGCCGGCCTCCTGGAAGTCCCCGTCGGCCTCGCTGGCAGGTCTGTCTTCATTGACGTTTTGGAGGAAAAACCCTATGAGGTTTTTATTTTGGGCTTCAGCCGGGCAGCAGTTCCAGGAGCCCGGGTAAGTTGGTACCTTACCCCGGTGTATTTGAGGTGGTGACACTTTTAGGGGTGCGAATATCTCCTTCACCTGAAATCCTGTGAGAGGGCATTTTGGTTTCGTGTTCCAAGTCCCTACGGTTCTTCCTAGCGGGAAGTCCTAACCGTTCGTGGCCGAGAGTGACTTCCAGGGTGTGAGCGATAGGCACCGGCCCTCTCATGGTGTCTCCTGGAAGTCCTCGTCGGCCTCGTCCACCTGTCGTTAAGCTGTGAGAGGAGCACGTGCTCCCGCGCCGTTTGAGTCTTTGGAATTTGTCCAAGACTCCTCAGATCGATCTGGCTCCCCGCGACCCGGCGGCGGAGGGACCACTCGCTCGGCAGTGCTTTGGAGCCCTGTCGGTTACGGCGAGCGCGTCTTCCTCCCACACCGTCCGGGTCTGTTTCGCCCCCGGCCACCTACGGCCGGTGTCCCAAAAAGCCCGGCGGTCCTGCTAAGGCGGGCGCCGGTACCTCTCGCTCCCGCGAGGTGCGTTTGCTCAGTGCTGCTTCTATCACTCTAAAAGGCGTCCGAGAGTGCGCTGGTGTCGCCGGAGCCCGAGGCGCGAGAGAAAGCTTTAAACGACGGGGAGGCAGTGACCGCCCCCGTATGTCCGCTGCTCGCAAGGGCCTCTCTAGCCGAGGTGCTCCCAGGCGCACCCGCGCATGGGGCACGGTTGTTTCTCGCAAGTAGTCCAAAGCCGTCTTCCGCCTCGCCCGAGGCTGGAAGTGTCGGCGTGGCTCCCGCATGCAAGCCACACGCGGCTCCACGGTGGCTTCCCTCCCCCCCTCTCCGGAGGGGGCGGCCCCATCCCATGTGGAGCCGCTAAGCCGCCGGGAAAGCGGCCTCGGTTCCCCGTGGGCGACAAAGGCGTCCTCCTCGGCACTTTGCGAGCTGGGCCGCCGGAGAGAGCAGTTAACCCGGATTGTCGAGGTTGTCCGTTGCCTTTGTCCCATATTACCTAAGCCTGGTCCTTGTTACCTTACTGGTAAGGGTTAGGGACGCTGAGCGCGCTCCATCTTCTCGGCTCTATGTTGGGCTCTCTCTAAACAGGTCCTCGACTTAAGACCGACCGGTCTTCGTAGGCATCCTTCATCTCGGCAGGTTGCGAGCTGGGCCGCCGGTGAGAGCAGTTAACCCGGATTGTCGAGGTTGCCGTTGCCTTTGTCCCATATTACCTAAGCCTGGTCCTTGATACCTTACTGGTAAGGGTTAGGGACACTGAGCGCGCTCCATCTTCTCGGCTCTATGTTGGGCTCTCTCTAAACAGGTCCTCGACTTACGATGCTGCCCCGACCGACCGACCGGTCTTCGTAGGAGTCCTCCATCTCGGCAGGTTGCGAGCTGGGCCGCCGGTGAGAGCAGTTAACCCGGATTGTCGAGGTTGCCGTTGCCTTTGTCCCATATTACCTAAGCCTGGTCCTTGATACCTTACTGGTAAGGGTTAGGGACGATGAGCGCGCTCCATCTTCTCGGCTCTATGTTGGGCTCTCTCTAAACAGGTCCTCGACTTACGATTCTGCCCCGACCGACCGACCGGTCTTCGTAGGCGTCCTCCATCTCGGCAGGTTGCGAGCTGGGCCGCCGGTGAGAGCAGTTAACCCGGATTGTCGAGGTTGCCGTTGCCTTTGTCCCATATTACCTAAGCCTGGTCCTTGATACCTTACTGGTAAGGGTTAGGGACGATGAGCGCGCTCCATCTTCTCGGCTCTATGTTGGGCTCTCTCTAAACAGGTCCTCGACTTACGATTCTGCCCCGACCGACCGACCGGTCTTCGTAGGCTTCCTCCATCTCGGCAGGTTGCGAGCTGGGCCGCGGTGAGAGTATGTAGCCCGGACTGTCCTGAAGCGTCACAGTGGCATATTGAACACCCCGGTTGACTTACATTTATGTGGTCGCGAAACCTGGTTGCGGTCTCAGTGCCAATCTGCGTCCAACAACGGGGCTCTTGGTTGCTCTCTTTCCATGTGTCCTAGACTGTCTTCCGATGCCTTGGAAGGGTCGGTCGGTTGTTTGAAGGCATCCTCCTCCTCGGCAGGTTGAGAGCTGGCCCGCGGTGAGAGTATGTAGCCCGGACTGTCCTGAAGCGTCACAGTGGCATATTGAACACCCCGGTTGACTTACATTTATGTGGTCGCGAAACCTGGTTGCGGTCTCAGTGCCAATCTGCGTCCAACAACGGGGCTCTTGGTTGCTCTCTTTCCATGTGTCCTAGACTGTCTTCCGATGCCTTGGAAGGGTCGGTCGGTTGTTTGAAGGCATCCTCCTCCTCGGCAGGTTGAGAGCTGGCCCGCGGTGAGAGTATGTAGCCCGGACTGTCCTGAAGCGTCACAGTGGCATATTGAACACCCCGGTTGACTTACATTTATGTGGTCGCGAAACCTGGTTGCGGTCTCAGTGCCAATCTGCGTCCAACAACGGGGCTCTTGGTTGCTCTCTTTCCATGTGTCCTCGACTGTCTTCCGATGCCTTGGAAGGGGGGTCGGTTGTTTGAAGGTGTCCTCCTGCTCGGCAGGTTTCGAGCTGGGCCGTCGGTGAGAGCAGGTAGCCGGGATTGTCCTGGGGCGCGTCGTAGCAGTTATGCCAACCCATGTCCTGCAGACCTGGGCCGCTTCCGAGCGGTGACCAGGTTGTACCGGTACCAAGTTGGCAGCCAGCTGCGACCTCCCGCGGGGCTCTTGGTTGACCTCTTCTCTGCAAAGGTCCTGGACTTTCTCTGCTGCCTTGGAAAGTCGTCTTGTCCCCCTGGCACTGCGAGGCCGCCCACCTCCCGAGCGCAATAAATGAAGGTAGTCTCAGCACTTCGATGGAAGGGGGGACTACCTGGTTGATCCTGCCAGTAGCATATGCTTGTCTCCAAGATTAAGCCATGCACGTGTAAGTACACACGGCCGGTACAGTGAAACTGCGAATGGCTCATTAAATCAGTTATGGTTCCTTTGATCGCTCCAACCGTTACTTGGATAACTGTGGTAATTCTAGAGCTAATACATGCCGACGAGCGCTGACCACCCGGAACGCGTGCATTTATAGGACCAAAACCAATCCGAGGGCTTGGGCGGTGGGGTCGGGCTCCGGCCCTCCCTACGCTCTCCCCGGCCGTTCTGGTGACTCTAGATAACCTCGGGCCGATCGCACGTCCCCGTGACGGCGACGATACATTCGGACGTCTGCCCTATCAACTTTCGATGGTACTTTTTGCGCCTACCATGGTGACCACGGGTAACGGGGAATCAGGGTTCGATTCCGGAGAGGGAGCCTGAGAAACGGCTACCACATCCAAGGAAGGCAGCAGGCGCGCAAATTACCCACTCCCGACCCGGGGAGGTAGTGACAAAAAATAACAATACAGGACTCTTTCGAGGCTCTGTAATTGGAATGAGTACACTTTAAATCCTTTAACGAGGATCCATTGGAGGGCAAGTCTGGTGCCAGCAGCCGCGGTAATCAGACGTGTGCTTGGAGAGCTCCTGCTGAAGGAGTGTGTGTTAGGTGCATTTTTCACATTTGGAGCCTGAAAACCTGCTGGAGTCGGCTGAATTTGTTCCAGGCAGGGTCCCCACTCCTTTCCCAGGAGGAGTGGGGTCCTGGGGAGAGACCCCGGAGTCGGGGGTGAGTAAAGAGGAGGACACACTGGCCGCCGAAGCCGGGCGGGAGCGTGGCCGCAAGATGGAGGAGGCAGCCGGCATGCTGCGCCGGTCGGAAAGAATGTGTAAGAGGAGCGGCGGCTCTAACGAGGACTTGAGCCAGCACAGCCGCGGGGATGTGGAGGCTTCACTCGCCGTGAACACTGTGAGTACTGGAGGAAGGACGGAGAGGTCCGCAGCGGCAGCCGACACACAGGCGGGAGCCACTGCGGGGGGAAAGCTCGCGGCGGTGGATGCCGCCGGTGACAGGAGGACGAGCGGGCAAGAGGCGCCGGGAATGTCGGAAACTGTCTGGTGCTCCGTGCTGTCGCATAGGGCATTGGGCGAAATCGTGGACATGGAGGACCTCGAGTATCGGCTCGAGGACTGGCCGGTATTAGCCCCGAGGGAGCCGCAAGAACAATTCCGCCGGAGGGTGATGACGGTAACGAGCCTGTATATGGCTTCGGAAGAGGAGAGACTGTCCCTGAAGCAGTCTCTGGCTGAGCTCCGTTATCGAGCGGATCATTGCTCAAAAAATAAAAGACCGGCTATCTCAAAGAACATAAAGGAGCTGAAGGAGCGCATAGATTTTCTGGAGACTAGACTGGAGTTAATTTTACAGTCCTCGGGGAGTTTTCGCCAGCGGCTGGTGAGATGGAAGAAGTCCCTGGGGAAAAGAGTACAGAGACAGGGCCAGGAATCGGCCCAGGAATCGGCCCAGGAGACAAGCCTGGAGACAAGTCAGGAGGCAAGCGAGGGGTTAATCCCTGAATTGGAAGCAGCCTCAATCAAGCTGGGAGGAAGGGAGACGTCTGAGTGCAGCCAGGTGTCGGAGGGCAGCCTCCCCTGTGCACAGCGAGAGCGCGCTGTGGAGCATGAACTGAAAATACGAGACGGAGCAAGGCACCGGCCATCGGGTGTCTTGGTGTCGCTGAGCAGCTCGGAAGGCTCAGGGGAGTCGTGGTCGGAGTCGGAGGAGACCGGGTGCAGTGGCGGTCCCGGGGGACTTCTGATGGCCGAAATCAGGCAGGTACAGTCCCCACCGGTGAACTTTGGGGATTTCACATTCGGAGGGGATCCGGTGTCGGACGGCCTGTCTGACAAGGCCGAAAGGAGAAGGATGCGGAAGGCAAGGAAGGCAGGTAAGACTCCAATCATGGAGGAGCGGCTGGTGTATGTACCTCTTCCGAAGCCCGACGCATTCTCTGTACCCCGGGATGCCACTGCAAACCCCTCTGGTCAGCCTACTCCTGATCCTGCAGTGGATCAGGGGTCTGACGGAGGGGAGATTATGTGTAGCCCCCCTGCTCGGCAGGTTCAAAAGATCAAAAGCACTGCTGCCGCTAGAGCGAGTGGCGGTAGCAGTGCAGTGGCAAGACTGGCTGCGAGGCCGGATAGTGGAGCGGCAAATGAGAAGGTTGTGCTCGGGCCCAAGCAGCTGGGCACGGGAGCTGTGTGTATCCCCTTAGGGGAGAACAAATTGGTGCCGAGAGTGGTGCTCTCCTCAGCAAAGTTGCGCCTGGTGGAGGAAGAAGCAACCAGGAAAACAAAATCTGACATTGTGGCTGGTCCAGTAAGGGGGAAAGAAGCCTGCATGCAAAAAAACGCGCCTGTAGCAAAAAACGCAGGAAAAAACGCATGTGGTGTGAATGGGGGTGTGGAAAGGGAAAATTCAATTGTGATGGAGGATGGTGGGGAGAATGTTTCTGGAGAAGAAACAGGGTTGGGAAAGGTAAATGGTGTGAATGGTGTGGATGGAGGTGCAAGTGGGGGTATGATCTTGAATATGGGTGGGGGTGTAGAAAATATGGAATTGCAGGAGGTAGGCGCAGCTCCCGGAGGTGGCCCTAGTGTTCTGGAAGGAGAGTTGATGGAGGCTGGTCTAGGGGGAGACCCACTGAAAAGTGGGGCGCCAGTTGTTAAAGTGCCCATCGGGGCTCCGGGAGCTGTACAGGTTGGAAGGTCCTACGCTGCAGCCGCAGCGGGCCCAAGTGTCCCTTTGTCTGCTGGTGCCGTGCATGGTAACTTGCAACGGCGCCTTGCGGAGGCCCTAAGGAGAGGCGAGAGCTCTGTCCAGATAGGGGGTGAGCAGGTTGACCTGTCTTTCTGGTACGAGAAGTACGGACAGGCAGCCTTCCGAGAAAACCAAGGGAAGGGACCACCAGTGTTGTCCCTTCCGACAGGGGGACCCGGGGGTGTCCGCAGGAATGTGGCCCGTCTCCGGTGGGTTGGTAAGGAAGCAAGCCCCCCAAGATCTAAGGTTGTGGAGCTGCTCCTGGAGATGGGGTTCAGGGCTAATGACATCTATGCCCTGATCCATCCCTACGGCACCTCAGTGTTCGATGTCAGTTTCATGACGGCGGAGGGGTTGGAATCCTTCTGGTCCCGTCATGAGCTGGCACGGGCATTGCCCCAGTGGCAGGGTTTCGCCGTTCAAGCCGTTTCGAGGCAGAATGAGGTCATCAAGAGAGTGACCATTTTGACCAATAATGAGTCACTCTCTTGCATTGACATAATGACCTGGGTGGAGAGACATGGCGAGGTCAAAGGAATGCCCCAGAAAAACCGGGATGAGCATGGGATCTGGTCTGGGGCCTGGACCTTTTCCGTAAAATTAAAGGTCCAGGGGAACTCGGTGTCTCACATGCCCTCCTCTGCTTTCCTGGGGAGGGACAGGATCTTGGTCTTTTACCAGGGGCAGCCGAAGGTCTGTCACAAGTGCGGCAGCCCCACACATTTTAGCGCCCAGTGTAAGGAGAAGAGGTGTGCGCTGTGTGGGGCTCTGGGCCATCTTGCCGCCACGTGCAAGGACATAAGGTGCAACCTGTGTGGTGACCTTGGTCACCCCTTTAGCCGCTGTCCGCGCTCCTTCGCTAACCTGGTCTTTAACCCGGTGGCGCCTGGTCTGGCTAGTGGCAGTGGTCAAGGTCACGGTGTCGCTGGGGAAGGGGCTGGTGAGGATGGAGGGGTGATAGGGTCGAGGAAGGTAAGGACCCTGCCTTCTTCCAAATTTAGGAGGCAGGAGTGCCGTCGACTTGAGAGGGAGCAGGAGGGGCCCCAAAGCCATGGGGTTCAGTCTGCCGTCCCTCAGGAGGCTGGCATGTCTGCGGAGGCCCTTGGGGATGGTGGGGTAGAGGAGGAGATCAGGAGACTGGTCAGGAGGAGAGGAGAAGCCCCCTCTAGTGAGTCCTCATACTATGGTAGTTTGGATGAGGACGAAGTAAAGGGGCAAGATAAGAGAAAAGACACTGGTAGGAAGGCCCTGTATAAGACCAAAGGGGCCCCGTTAAAAACATCCAAGACCGGCCAGATCCCAAAGGAGGGTTTGACTGGCTCCCCCCTGATAGGGCTCTCCAACCGGTACCAGGCCCTTCGGGAGGACATCTCCTCCTCTTCGGAAGAAGGGGAGGGCGAGGGTGAGGTACCGGTGCGAAGGTCGGGTCCTTCGGGAGGTGCTGGACCCTCGAACCAGGTAGTGGGCCGAATACCTGAGGAAGGGGTTGTCACGGCACTGGTGGACAAAGGGGGAGGTGGGGAAATGGGGGAGGTAGTGGGGGAGGGGGATGGGAGTGTAAATAATATTGTTAAAAATGTTGTGGACTCACTTTCTCCTCTTTTGGTTCTAGATGGAAAAGACCTTTCCAAAGGCATGGATCTCTCGGGTGCGAGTCTCAAGAGAGGCAACGAGGATTCCCCGGACCCAGATAGCGACGGGCTAACTGGGGGAGGGAAGAAGCTAGCGGTCGACCTCGATCACTCTTGATGGCGGTACCTACTCCGTTGACCCTGGCGAGTATTAATGTCGCCAGCATTAGGTCAGATGCGGCCAGATTCACGGCCTTTGATTTTCTCGGCTGGGTTGAGGCCGATGTTTTATTTTTGCAGGAGACCAGGGTGCCAGACCTGGCATCTGTCCATATGGCCAGGAAGGAGTGGAGGCATGGGCCATCTTACTGGTCTCTTGCGGCCGAGCCGTATAGCGGAGTAGCTGTCCTTTTCAGGACGGCGGAGGTAAAATGCCGACGAGTAATCGAGGTAGAAATGGGGAGGTGTCTGGTCCTGGACGTCTTCATGAAGGGGCAAGAGCTTAGGCTCATAAACATCTATGGTCCACAAACCAAGTGGGACCGCAAGTGCCTCTTTATGAAGATCAAGCCTTTTCTTTTTACCAGCCGCCAAGTGGTCTTTGGAGGAGACTTCAATACGGTTGTGAGACAGAAGGATCGGAGGGGCTCCAAAGACAGGCTGGGCTATGACAGCGTCGCTTTGAATAGCATAGTCAGTGAGGCTCGTCTGGTGGATGTCCACATTAGGCACACCCCGGACCACAGTGGTTTCACATACCATAGGGGTAGTCAGATTAGGTCTAGAATAGACAGGTTTTATTTGAAGGAGGAGGCTGTCTCCTCACCACTTGTGGTTGTGGAGGTAGAATTCTCCGATCACTGTTTAATTGTTTTTTCTTTGAACGTTGCAGAGACCCATCGGATGGGAAGGGGCTTTTGGAGATTGAATTCGGCACTCCTGGAAGAAGCGGACGTCAGACAGTCCTTTGAGGATTTTCTGCAGAGCCAGGTACCCCTTTTGGGCCTTTGTAACAGTAAGTCAGAGTGGTGGGAGATGCTCAAGAAACGCGCGGCAAAATTCTTCCGCCAGCTTTCCAACTTTAGGAGCCTGGCCGGACACTGTCTGTACCAGGACCTAAGAAGGAAACTCGAGCAGCTGGTCTCGACAGGGGGTAGCCGTAAGGATATCTCCTGTGTGAAATCATTGCTCAAGAGGTGTCAGTACGATAGGCACACATCCTTAGTTTTTGAGAGGGATTTCGGGAAGTATCGCTCGCCTGACCCTTACAAGAACTGTAGGATGTCAGTGGATTGCAAGTATGTGGCAGGACTGATCGACAGTACGGGATCCCTGAACAGGTCCAAATCAGGGATTCTGGAGGTGGTCAGATCCTTCTACTCACACCTCTTGAGTAAGAAGGAACTAGATCGAGACAAGATGTCGGCTTTCCTGGCTGAAACCATTCCGGAGCCAGGGATAAGCCCCTCTCTTGGCGTTTTGACAGAGGAAATCAAGGAAGGGGAAGTAAAGAGGGCGATTGAAGGGCTTGCTCTTAAGAAATCGCCGGGACCGGATGGCTTAACGTCCGAGTTTTACAAGACCTTTGGGGAAGCTTTGATTCCCCTCTTGACTGGGGTTTTTAATGAGTGTCTATCCTCGGGCACTCTACCAAAGTCAATGTGTAGGTCAGCCTTGATTCTGTTGTCAAAGGGTAAAGATCCGTCCCGTGTTGAGAACTGGCGTCCCATAGCGCTTCTCAATACGGACCGGAAGATTCTGGCTAAGATACTGTTTAACAGGTTGGTCGAGTTTGCACCGCGGCTCCTTTCGGGTGTCCAGCACTGCACTGTCCCGGGTCGTAGCACCTTTAGTGCTGTCCTGGGTGTCAGGGAGGCGGTGGAGCAGGGCAGAGCTGGGCACTGGAAGGGGTACATGCTGTCCTTGGATCAGGCAAAAGCGTTTGACAGAGTTGATCATGAGTATCTCTGGTCCACCCTTTTGAGATACGGTCTGCCTGGGGGGTTTGTGAATTGGCTGCAAACATTGTATGCAGGGGCTGAGACTTTCCCACTGGTGAACGGTTGGGTTGGTCGTCCTTTTGGGGTGGACTCTGGTGTCCGTCAGGGTTGTCCTCTTAGCCCGCTGCTATACGTGTTCGCGATCGACCCCTTCCTTGTGAGGGTTGACCGCGGGCCGTTGGTGGGTGTGAGGATGGACTTGGCGGTCGAGGAGTCTGCCGTAAGGACGATAGCGTACGCCGACGATGTCACTATCTTCGTCTCCTCGCAAGGGGAGGCGGAATGGGTGATGTCTGAGGTAGATCGCTACTCGGACGCGTCTGGGTCCAAGATCAATCTGGATAAGTGCGAAAGTCTCTGGTTGGGAGTGGGGGACCCAGATTTTTGTCTCCCAGACACCCTCCCTGTGCCCCAAGACACTGCAAAAGTTCTGGGCATAGATTTCGGCAGAGGAGACTATCCTACTCAAAA